>NC_056562.1:4303794-4382184 GCF_013358625.1 Macadamia integrifolia | reverse complement strand
TTTTTTTGTTTGAGGTCAGCAAAAGAATAGATTAAAATGATCAAATATGAATATAATACAAATACCCAACAAGGCACCCAATCAAATCTCAGACTTTCTCACCTTCGGCATGCCATCAGCAGAGAGAAGACCGAGAAGACAAACTTAACTCATAGCTCAAGAGAACCTGAACCATGATTTATCTATGGCATCCCACTCAATATCATAAAATGAAAACCTAGGAGGAACATCCCAATTATATGATAGCTCAGTCGCAACTGCATGCTTTGCCATCCTGTCAGCCACTATGTTAACTTCGCGAAAGCAATGCTTAATACACCTTCTAATTCAATTTAAAAAATCCAAGAAACTAATCCATTGCTGCTTAAATTTCCATGGAATTAAATCGCTGGAAACACACTATATATACCACTGCCTTCGAATCACATTCAAATTGAATCCAGCTTAACTTCAACATCTTAGCAACCCAAAGGGCCTTAAAGAAGGCTGCAAACTCAGCATCAAAATTAGTTGCAGTACCAATATATAGGAGGCAAAACTTATCGTTACCACCCCTAGATGATTTCGAACAGCCCCACCATCCCTGTTTGTTGATTTTAGATTGCTTCCTTACGCCTCAAATAAAGAGGCTCATTTTTTAGCCAAAGGGGCATCCATTTTTAATTTGTCTGGTGTCTAGTGGATTCACCCACCTCGGTCTCTTCTGTTTTTATGGGAATGTTTCTCCTTCTCTGAATTCAATTGATAAAGTCTCTAGATTTTGATTAAAAAAAAAAGTGGTGGGAGGGGGGGGGGGCAACCTAAATCTACCTGATAGTAAAAAGTTTTTAAAAAATTGTAGGTCTAAATTATAATTTACAATCAGAAGTTAACAAGTTAAAATATTTTCCAAATCCCCATTAGAGTATTTAAAATAGAATAAATTAATTACCTAAAATACCCTAACAACTTTCTCCCTTTTTCTTCCCTGCAACTGTCGACCCACCTTCTTCCCTACAAACTCAAAAGCAAAGTTTGTCCATTCCTTTCAAGAAAACTTCATTCAATAACCAGGAAAATCGAAAGGCACGAACATAAATTTCCTTTTTTTTTCTATCTGAATGAAATCAAAATAAGTAATCGTAATAACAAAGGGGAAGGTATATATAAACCTCTTTTAATCTCCTTCTCTCGTGAGTGTTCGTAAATATATAGAAAATTTTCTTCTAGGAGCCGCGCTTGGTGTGCTGATCACCATTGAATTTTGAAATTATTATTTTATTTTTCAATCATGTCTTTGCCATTGTGGATATTTTGGGCAGTTGAAAATAGGTTAAAACATTTTTGTAACCAACAATTAACCTAGCTAGCAACCAAATTTTCTTACAAAAATTTGATCAATTTTAGGGGTTTGATTGTACCAAAGCACTTATGGTCCATCTAAATGTCACTAACTTGGTTACAAATGGATCTGTCACCTAATTCACAATGCCCCTACTTTATTATAGGTTTGTAGATGAATATAAAGATAAATGTGTTTTTTTGCTAGTAGATCAGATTTTATTAAATAGATAAAGAGAAAAATATATTACAAAAGCCTGAAGTGAGCCTCCACCTTTGGCATTGCCATCAGAAGAGGCTCACAACCGCTACCTAAAGAATCTAAAGTGGGGACCCGCTTCATCCATAATTAACTCATTTGTGATGTGTTGAGGGAGGATAACATCATCACAAGAAGTCCCCTGACAAGGCAGCAGCCTTTGCAAGGAAGTCCGCAATAGGATTAGCTTCTCTAAAGCAACGAGAAATCTTCCACTTGATAGAGTTCAGTATGAGAGAAGGTGATTCCACTCCTGAAGCTCAAACCAGAGGATGAGCCTGTGATGAAAGAGAGAGACTGCCACTGAAGAGTCTGACTCGATCCACAAGAGCTTTATGTTCTTATCACTAAAGATAAAGCTAAAGATAAATGTGCTTGTTTCAATAGAATTGCTATGTTACGCCATGCAAACATAATGGAGCTTGAGATTGAATGTACAAAGGAGGATCCCACAATGTTCCTTGTGAAAGTAAGCTTCAACATGACATCGAATACATCATCACACAATATGGCTTAGGGCTCATAATTTTTTTTTAAAATTTTTTTATTAATAAAATACAAGAGCTTGTTACATTGATAGAGAGAGAGAGAGTTGTAAGTACTAAACATTAGGAAGGCGAGACATTATGTCCAAAGAAAAAGATATAAGGTGCGTCTCAAACCTGACCCTATCAGCGATAGTGTCCTGTTCAAATAAACTAGAACTATTAGTAAGTTCTCTTGCACAAGTCTGAATTGAATTAATAGCATCATTAGCTTCCTTTTTGGCATCCACAGAAGTATCAGTTGAATATAATATGTTGAGTGCTGCAGGTATATATAACTCAATAGCCTTCTCATACATATCACTACAGATATGAAATCTTCTCCTCGTTTCAGGATCCATGCTGTTATAGTCTGGGTCTCCTCTCTTTTCTGGTGGAATTTTATCATCTTTATTAAGGACATTCTCTATCTCTAAGAATGTATTAGTCATTGTCACATTTGTCAAGTTGAGCAAGTACCATGCAAGACCCTTGGTGCTGGCGTTTCGGGTTCTATCGTCTGCTTGTAGTGCTGCAACACATAAGTCGTATTGGTCTGTGCCTTGGCATATTTTATATATCACATCGTTTCCTTGTTCATCGTTTGGAGGTGCTTTCAGTGCAGGTGGGGCATCTGCTGCCACTAATTCTACAAATGAGTGGTATTCGTCATCTAATATTACTCTGAAACCGATAGCTAGAACTATTACCACCCACGCACCTGGGCTAATCTTCTTCATTTTTCTTCTTACTCTTCCAAATTCCAATGAGATCGATGAAGAAGATTTTTTAATGCAAGCAAGGATTGTCATCTCAATTTATAGTTAATTAATTTTGAGTTTGTTGAATGGAAGAAAATAGGGTTTACTGTATGAGAATCATTCTTGTACCACACAGATGGAATTCATCCAAAGAAAAATCTTGCGATAGATTCCATTTGTATGAATCAGACGATACGAGAACCTAATCCACATACTTTACTCCCTCCATGGATAGAATTTCAACTTCAGATTAAGCTGGCTTTCCTAATTAATTTCATACTAAATTTTTAATGGTAAAGCAGTGGAAATGGGATTTTCCAGAGTCATTAGTGCCACATGGTTGTTGGGTTTACACTCATTTTCAAGCTAATTATGTATTAATTTCCAACAACCACCCAATCCCCTATGGTTTTTATCCACTTGAATAGTTTGAAAAGGTCAAACCTTTTTTGAGATTGTTTGACAAAGTGATAACCCCATTGAAAGGGGGGAAAAAAAAAGAAGGGGGGGGGGGAATATGTTGTTTGTGGTATAAGGTAATTTATTATGTATTAATTTTCCAAGAAACCACCCCCCCCCCCAAAAAAAAAAAAAAAAAAAAAAACAATTCCCTGGCTAAATTATCCACTTATAGTTTGAAAAAGTAAAATCTTTTTTAGGATTGTTTGAAACTTTGACTAGTAATAACCCCATCTAAAATGGGTGAAAGTTTTTGTGGTTAGCAATTCATAAATAAAATTGGTCAATTATTACGATTATAGGCGAATTATTACTGTAATGAAGGTCTTTTATTTTTTTCAAATGTCGAAAGGTATCTAATTTGCCAAGTGGATAGATGATATGTCTGTTTCCATTGTTGGATAGGAAGAACATAGTCTACATTAGCCACATGTCAAATTCTAGAGTCTAATTCAATCAAACACCATTTTTGTATTCGTATACATCCCATGTATATCCTTGGATGTAATATTAGACTCTAGACATTCATGCACTCTCCCAATTCTTAGTAGGAATAAACAATTTAGATTATAAAAATGTTGAAAAGGGAGACTCATATTTATTTTGTGATTTTCGGATAAATCACCTTCCTTGTACGAAGATAACTACCCTTAGATTATAGATAGATAAAACAAATTAAAATCTTAATCATCCCTGAGCTTATTAAATGTTAAACAGATCATAGCATGCCATGTAGCAATACATGGGGATTTCCATGTCATTTGGGACCCGACACTTATTCTAAAAAAAACGTGGCTGAAATTCAAATTGTAATGCCCTTGGCATTTCTTTTAAATTTACCTCATTTATTTCTTGTATGTTACCTTGTGTTGCATTATATCCTATAATGTTCATGTATATATATATATATATATATATTATTTTGATTATTGATTTGATAATTAGCCAACCAATCATGTGATTCTTATCCTTAGATATTACCTTTATCCAAGTAATCGGATTACCTATTTTATTTGATTGGAGACAAATTGATGGATTACCTATTTTAGTTGATTGGCAACAAATAAATTGAAGACAAATTGGTGGATTACCAATTTTATTTGAGTGGAGAAAAATTGGTGAATTTTTTGATAAGGAGGTGAGTGATTGGGAAGGGGATAAGGTCATGATTCATAGGATGGATTTAGGATAATTTTTGAAGGGTGGTGATTTGATCACCCAAACCCTCATCAATCTTATCCCTTGATTTTACATCTCTAATTAGGGAAGCTTATAGGCTGATTAATATTATTTCTCCAAAATTTAGGTGACCATTATCAATCATTATTTTTACTAATTTGAAAAGGGGAAGAGAGAAAAGAGGGAAGAAAAGAGAGGAGGAAGAGAGAAAAACAGAGAAGAAAAGAGAGGCAGGGACAAAAGAAAGAAGATAAGAGAGAAGAGAGAGAAGAAAAGAGAATGAGAAAAGGGACTAGCTGTAGCCTTCCTACAACCTGTATCCATTGGAAAAGAAGTGGAAGAATAGAAAAAGAAGAACGCCTTATAACTTAGGCTGCATCCACCACCGGCTTACCCTCCTAGCGAGAGCTCGAAGACCCTTATTTAAGGGGTGAATCTAGCTACATTGTTAACTGGTGAGTAGAACCATCATACTCTCTCTACATATGTTTTTTTAACGCTTCTAAATCTCAAAGAAATGCTTAGGACTTTACAGACTTGTAGTTGCCATATCACATGTAGTTTTCCTACTCTTTATCTCTCTTGTATAAATTATATGAAAATATATTTTTGGTGTACCTATGTATGTTGATCTTTTCTTTTAAAATTTTGTTGAGATATATATATATATATATATAGTGTAAATGCACGTGTATACTTACACATCAGAATTATAACTAATACAAGGACATTCAAGAACAAAACATCTTGGAAACCATTAGTATGATATATTGAGGGGGACCATTAATGTTCATCATTGTTACTATCCACTTACAAATCTTGATATCTTAGAGAAAAAATTCACCCCTCACTATGTCTGCTTTCTTTATCAAGTTAATCAATCCATTTTGATGTTTGCATTGAATCCCCCCCCCAAAAAAAAATAGTTGTATTTTCTAGAAAGGCAAAAAATCCTGGCTTTGCACATCGGTATCTCTTATTTTGTAAAATTCCAGCATTGTTTTTAAATATTCTTTGTTTGCTTTTTATTTTTAATATCATGATGTAGATACCCGAGCCTCTGTAGTTTTCCTTATTGTGATCCCATATTTACCATTTTTATTTGATTTAGGCAAGTTAATTTTTTCCCCATAATATCATGTCATGATTCTAGATAATTTCTAAAAAAAAAAAAAAAAATTGATTGTAGATAATCGAACGTCAGTAGTTTTCTTCTTGCGAATCCACATTTTACCATTTTTATTTGATTTCCAAAGCCAAGAAAGTTTCCTTTGATTATTACCATCTTGATTGTAGATACCCAAACTTTAATTGTGAATTCATATTTTACCATTTTTAGTTGATTTCCAAAGGCAAGAATGTTTGAATGATTCAGCTCACTTCCAAATGCCAAGGATCGTTCGTAAACTTTTTATAGTGATAATTGTTCATTGTGAACCACATGATGTTAAAAAATTATAAGATAAAATTTTTGAAGCAATATTAGAAAACATAAGGAGAACAACTGGCACAAATTTTTTTTCTTTTTTCGCTAAATGGAGAATTTATTCAAGATTGAAATCGAAGCATCGATTACAAGAATTGGCCTTTATAGGTAGCAACTAAACCAAATAAATACAAGAATTTTCGCTCTCCAAATCCCCACCTTCGGCATTGCCATCAGAAGGGAAAAGAGAGGAAACACTAACTGAATCTATAATTTGGTCTTTCATTAGCATCATTGCTGAGGCATGCTACAATATGATCAGGAAGAGTAGCACTGGACGCTGAGCCACTTGTTTTTGCCACATCTCGAGCTAAAAAGTCCGCAATGGAATTAGCCTCTCTGAAATTATGAGATATCTTCCAGTTAATCCCATCTAGGTACGGCTTTAGGAAAGCCCATCGTTGAGCAACAAACTAGGGCACTCTTCTATTTTGAATAAGTGTTACCACAACAGTGGAATCGGACTCCACCCAGAGTTTATCAATACCCATATCCTTTGCTTGCAGAAGACCCACCATGAGACCCTCCATCTCTACCTCAAAAACTCTAGTCACACCCATAAAGATTTTATAGGTCCCCAAAACTCTTCCCGATGGATCTCTAAAATTTCCTCCAGCACCTGCATGCCTAGGATTCCCCATAGAGCTGCCGTCAAAATTTAACTTGATCCAATGCATCTGAGGCTTGCACCAAAAAAATTCAAGAGTTTTATTTGGAGATTTACCCTGACTAGAGAGACCCAACTTCCTATAACAAATTAGATCATCCACTAATTTCACCGTCCCTTTAATGCAATGTCTGCAATTTTTAATTTCATCCAAAATAGAGTTACAGACAAACCTGGGCGTCCTCCCCCTTTCATCATGCCGCCTTCTATTTCTCTCTCTCTCCAAATGCTATCAGCCACCATGACTAGCCTTGTCTCCCATATATCCTTATATCGAGTCTACAAGATACGTCGCTTCCACCATTGAAGGAGTTGGTTCATCGACCTTGGATTTGGCCATTTGGTATTGAAAATCCCGCAGAAAAAATTCTAGATTTGAGTTGAAAAAGAGCAATGAATAAATACATGCTCCAGGGATTCTTCCTCCTCACCGCACAGAGCACATTTTGAGACGAGAGCAATTCCTTTTTTCCTTGTCACATCATCAAGAGGCAACTTTCCATGAACCAATCTCCATCCAAAAATAGACATTCTAGGCTGGAGGCTTTTAGCTCACACCATGGAGAACCATGGAACTTTAAGATTTTGAGATCTTATCTTATCTAATGCCGATTTAATGGAAAATGCACCATCCATTTCCAAAAACATCTATCTTCATAATCATACAAAGGGATCCTGATATTTTTAATCAAATCAAAAATATCATTCAGGGTAGATGACCGAACCTGAGGTAAACACCACTGGAAGCTATTGATAAATCGGTCAACCTTCAAGGAAGCTTGGTCGTCATTGTGTTCCACATTCCCCAAATCCTAAACAGAGGCTCCATTGACCCACTTGTCCTTCCAAAAGTCAAATTTCCTGCAATTTCCAACCATCCATCTCTCATTATCCGTGTGGATGCTCCGCACCTTCCTTATTCTAGGCCAAATAGATGACGCTCTGTATCCCGGTCTAAAAGCACCATTACCTTTCAAAAATATAGCCCGAAGAAATTTGTAAACAGTTGATTCCTCATGCTTTATTCTCCATGCCAGACTGCATAGAGAAGCTTTATTCATATCCCTCAATCTCCTCAGACCCAAACCACCTTCCTCTTTCGGTCTACAACACATGCCCCATTTGACTGTAATTTTTTTCTCTATATCAATATCACTTGTCCAAATAAAATTCCGCATCCATCTCTCCATTATGGTAATCAACATTGAGGGCCACCAATAAACAACAAAGGAATGGTTAGCCATTCCTGAGATGACAGATCAAACTAACTCCACTCTTCCTGCCATTGAAAGTAGATTCCCTTTCCACCCTGCTAGTCGGCTTTTAACCTTATCAAGAATAGGGGTCAGCGCCTCCTTCTTTACCCTCCCTTTGAAAATCTCCACTCCCAGGTATCGGGTTGAAAAATTGCAAACAGGGATTTTAAGGATATCAATAATAGGCTGTTTTCTCCGGGCATTAATAGGACGAAGGTAGAGCTTGCTCTTATCAATATTTATTTTTTGACCCTAGAAATCTTCATATCTAGATAGGAAGGATTGTAGATTTTTCACATACCTGGTGGATGCATTGGAAAATATAAAGATGTCATCCGCGAACAAGATATGCACAGGAGTAACAAGACCGCGCAGCCCGTTCAGAGCTTTTAACCTCTTTTTGCTGACCAAATCAGACAAACCTCTGCATAGGACTTCTTCAGCTATTATAAATAGTAAAGGGGAGATTGGATCTCCTTGTCTTAGGCCCCTCTCCACACCAAAGTACCCAACCGATCATTCAATAAAACCGAGATTTTGGTAGAGTGAAGGGGTTGATTTATTCTAGTAATCCAAGTATCTGGAAACCCAAACTTCCGAATGACGTGCGAAATGAACTTCCAAGAAATGGTGTCATAGGCCTTCTGGGTATCAATCTTCGACCCTAGACCTCCCCCATAAGTTGTAGAAAATATCAAATTTGCTAACAATTGGCACAACTGAACACTACACATTAACCAATCTACTTTATTCCTCTAGTTTTCTTCTACCTTGTGTTTTTGTGTTCCATATTTTAGTCATACTTGATTAGTTGGATTAAGTTGAGGTTGTGTTTGGTAACGTTTCCGTTCCAGGAATGACATTTCATATCAAAACCAGAATTTTCATTTCTATGTTAAAAAGTTGTTTTTTTTTTTTTTTTTTTTTGCTAATAAATGGTGTTTGGCAAACCTGTTTCATAAACAGTTTTAGAACAAAAAAAACAACAACTTAGACGTTTAGCAGAACTTGTTCTAATATAGACGTCTCAGTCTGAGTTCATGTATCTTTTCATTAAAAAAAAAAAGGAAGGATTCATGTATACGTAGTTTATAAGGCAAGAATGAAAAAGACACCATCTTTGGTTTAATATAGGTGTATATTGGGTAAAGATCTCGATCACACGAGTAAAAGTGAAATATATGCATACATCAAAATAATAAAAGTTGGCTGATGATTCATTCCTTTTCTCCCACACATTCGAGTTACCCATGTCATGTTGTTCTCACTTAAATCATTCGTCAAGTTGCGATTCACAATTGTTCCTCCATTTTTTCCTTTCCTCCAATCCCTGATTATTAGAAGAAAAAAAAAAAATAGAGATCCCTCTAATCTATGTAAAGGTTTTATAGAGGATCAGAATTGTTAAAAAAAAAAAGGTTTCAAATCAATGCCATCTTATATCTTTGAATCTCAATACAGATGAAACAGAGTAAATAAAAAATTTCTCATTTCCTGGTCAACTCTTTGAATGTTGAATCATTGCAAGGTTCAAAACCCCATCTTCATCTAATAATCTGATAAACCACTAATCCTCTCTTGCCAATGAGAAAAAGTGTAAAAAGCATCAATAAAAAAGATAGATTCAACAAAGCAAGGAAATTTAGAAGAGAAATCTCTCTCTTTCTCTCTCAATTGGGGAATTCAGATTTGAACTCTCACTGTTTTGAAACCCAATTTGAAATCACATGTTTTCTGAAGAGCGACTTCATTGTAGATTAGACTCCAAAAACAAGAAATTCCTCATGAATCCAAATCAGCGGCATCTCATAACACATAACATAATAATCAATCTAAAAAAAAACCCTTCAAACTACATATCTAGTAAAGTAAATTGGACAAAATCAGAAGAGGAAATAAAAGAAAAAACAGAAACCCAAATCATAGAACCATTAAAAAAAAAACATATACAACACCTCAACAAATGGGTATCATTGTGAGCTGAGAAAAATAGATGCAAGCCCCTAACCTATAAGCTTTCTTCTCGGAAACAAACAAACAACCGAGCCTCCATCATACCGAAACACCATGGCTTTCATAAATTTATGGAGGGAGAGAGAGAGAGAAACAAAATTAATAATACTTAATAATTAATAATTACTTCCCTCTTTCTGCTCCACGTTTTCTTTCCCTTTTTAAAAGTGATGAAAGAGGATTGAGAGAAACCTTTTTAATTTCCCCAACAATTGATGGAAAGAAACGTTACTACCATAAGGGAGGATAGATATTTTGAAGGAGGAGAATGAGAGATTTTAGGAGCTGAGAGAGAGACTTGTTATAGTATATTATAGAGATAATAAAAAATTTGAAAGGAGATAAATAAAGAGAAATAATGACGTAATTAGTGAGGAATTTTATGCTGGAAATAATCGATGAAAGAGGATTGATGAAAAAACTCTCTCTCTCCATATTTACCTTTGTAAATCTCCCTATTTTTTCTCCCCACGTCTCTTGTGGGTTATTATGTGCCATTTATTTTTTTTATTTTTTTTAATACTTAATAATTACTCCCCCTTTCTGATCCCCACGGTTTTTTTTTTTAATTATTTTTTCCCTTCACTATTAAAATCGATGAAAGAGGATTGATAAAAAAACTCTCGCTCTCTCTCCCTCTCTCCATATTTACCTTTGTAAATTTTTATAGTGTCATTTGTAATTTTTATTTTTTATTTTTTTTGTAGATGTCATTGGTTTTGGTTTTTTTATTTTTTTTCTTTTATGTTTGTCTTTTTGAAAAAGTATACCAAAAACAAGGAGTACGTACTTTTTAATAGTAGTATGATAGTATGATATATATATATATATATATTGTATGTTATATTATATATTAATTTTAGAAGTTGTTAGTACTATTTATCAATCATTTCTATTCCATCCTATGTGATCCATGTTAGATATTGTTTTAGTGATGATTTTAGGGGATGTTAGTACTGTTAGTCACTCACTTCTATTCCATTCTATGTGATCCATGTTAGGTATTATTTTAGTGATGATTTTAGGGACTGTTAGTACTATTAATCAATCATTTCTATTCCATTCTATGTGATCTATGTTAGGTTTTTTTTTTTTTTTTTTTTTTTTTTTTTAATGATTTTAGGGACTGTTAGTACTATTAATCAATCACTTCCATTCCATTTGAATATCCATTTTAAGTATTATTTTAGTGATGATTTTAGGGGATGTTAGTACTACTAAATAATCATTTTCATTCCATTCAAAATGATAATGATAAGACTATTTTAGTGATGATTTTAGGGGTTGTTACACTATGAATTAATCAAATCTTTTTCTTTCTAAATGTTCCATGTTAGGTAAATTCTCTATCAATGGTTTAAGGGTTGTTAGTGTTCCTATTTGAATCAGACATGTGTCACCTTGATTTTGATGATTAGGGACTGTTTAATGTTCCATTTAGTAATTTTTTCTCTATTCTAATTTATAATTTGTAGGAGTTGTTTTGGTACATTCACTTGATTAAATCAATCCCATTTCAGCTTTATGATGATAAAGGTTGATTTTTTGTTCCTTATCAAATAAATAGACATTATTTTGATTTCATGATTTTAGGGGTTAAATTAGGTTTCTTGACTTGATTAAATCTATCCTATCATAAATTAGCAATTTAGAAGATGATTTAATGTTCCTTATTGTCTTGGTTCATTCTATTATGAGTATATGAATTATCGACTGCTTATATAATCATGTATATAATTGGATGTATAAGGGTTGAGTTCGATTTTTTTTTTCATTATTTTATGTGTTAGTATAATGCTCTTTAAATACTCTAATACATGATGTGTGTGCATAGGCTGAAGTGTATGTTTTCAATTATGAATGAGAAATGAATTGCATAGTTCTTAAATTATGTGTTATTGCATGTGGTACAATGTAAGCACTTGGTTATTTGCTCTAGCACATGTGCATTTAAATGATGGAAATAATGAATGAGACCCATAACACTTGGCACTTGGAATTTTGAGGCCAAGGAGGGATGTAGGTTGTATAGACCATGGGTTCAAGTATTGACCACAGAACGTGTGGGACATTCCATGAATTCAGTCCACAGAGTGTGTGGTGCAAGTTACTTCTCCTACCCTTGGAGTCACCTCATTTTTGTTTAATGACCTACTTGGATGTCATGATACGCATTTTCACAGAATGTGTGAGATAACATATGTACAAGCCAAGGAGCGTATTGGGGAATCTAATGGGATTATATGTAATATTCGGATACTTGGATGTAAAGATATGCATTGGTCACAAAATGTATAGGATGACAAATGAACAAACCACAGAGCATGAGGGGTATCTTAGGGACTTTGGCTTTTAATTGCCACTTGGGTGTCAAGATATGCTTTGACCACAAAATATGTAGGATGACATATGTTAAAGCCACAGAGTGTGATGCAGGCCCGGCGAATATATGAAGAAGTTAAGCCTAAGGCCTAGCATTTAGGTTTGATCCATCATGCAAATAAAACCCTTGATTAATATTTATTAGTTTTATTATGCAATGTAAATGTTTAATCTCAACCATAGAAACTAAAATGGA
The DNA here is from genome assembly GCF_013358625.1 of Macadamia integrifolia. Lineage (NCBI taxonomy): Eukaryota > Viridiplantae > Streptophyta > Magnoliopsida > Proteales > Proteaceae > Macadamia > Macadamia integrifolia. The sequence continues at coordinate 4,369,682 of NC_056562.1, read as the reverse complement.
ATCGACGGTTGAGATTTTTTTTTTCGCTAGAAAATCATTTGTATTAAGAATTATAAGAAAAGAAAAAAATATAATACAAAAGGGATAAAAACACCCAAAAGGAGCACAATCAAAAAGCTGAGAAGAGCGGAGATGGGCTTCATCCACCTTTTGCATTGTTATCAGAAAATAAAGCCACCGAACCAACTCTCCTCCACAAAACAGAGAAAATAGATCTCAAGAACTAATGAAGTCTATATCTCGGATGACCTGAGGCATCCATATCCAGGTCCAACTTGACCAAGGCCAGCCAGGAGGTCACAAGCAAAGAAGTTTCAAAACGAGCAACAAACTTTGACAAGAAATCCACAACTGAATTAACTTCTCTAAAGCAATGCGTGATCTTTCACTCCACCCCTTCAAGGTAAGACAAGCAATTTATCCACCTTTGGTGAAATTTCCAAGGCATTTTCTTAAATCGATAGTTGAGATATCGTAGGAGCTTTTAGGGTTAAAACACTTTTGGCCAAATCCACCATTGGGAGTCCCTAAGAGATTCTTTTTAAGTACCTCTTGTTCTTCCCTAAGTCAAGAAGCTTCTCTTCCCTTGAAAGCTACAAAGAAAGCCTACTTTGATGTCACTACTCATCTTGAAACAAGAACAAAAGTATTGAGTCTTGCATTTAATTCCCAATTCGAATCATCCAACCACATAGAATCTCAAAAAAGATATAGCCCCACCTCTTGTCTTTAATTCACAATTCAAATCATCCCAAACCGATATTTGAGCAGAGAGTTATCCCCAAATTACTGGCCGAAGGTTATTTTGTCCAAAACTGGTTTTATCTACGAAGTCAAGTACTCTCCTGATCCTTGTATTCGGGCAATCCCGTGAGGGCGATTGCATCAGAGCTTGTAGGGCACCTGGGGAACAAAGTAAATAAATTAATTAAATGGACATGACTGATAATAACTTGACCTTGTAAACTGCCATAAATGCTGTATATTTGATTTTAAGATATTATTGCATGTGTTATTATTTTATGCCGATGCTTTCAAACTTATGGATATTGTATGCAATTTTACTTGTTGAGTTTCTCCCCATAAACTTACCCAAATCATTCCCCAAATGGAGAGCACTCTAACATACTGGTTGGTGGCGCAAACCAAGAGATTGGTGGGGACATGTAGAACATTTATTATTTCAGTTGTTCCTAGATCAATTTATTTATCTTAGAGATTTAAACTATGGATATAATAATTTTTCCTAAAGGATTTATTTGGTTGTGGATGATATTATTGAATTTTGACTAATTGGAGAATTTTATGACTTTTTAAATATTAATTTGAAGTCTTCTGCTAATGGTTTTAATCGGTTCAGTTTCGATTTAAATGGTTCAGTTCAGTTTAGTTCGGTTCACATATATTTTGGCTGGAACCAAAACCGCACCATTTACTAAATGGTTGCACTTTCTGAAACCACAACCATTTAGTAAACGGTTTCGGTTTCCACAGTTTTGATTTCAGTTTATTCCATATGGTTTCTATACAGTTAGCAATCGGTTTGCTAGTTTATTCGCATGTTTGCTAAAATTTGCTTTTTGTGATAAATGATTCAATTTTGAGAATGCAAAATGCAAACTATTATGTTTTTTTAAAACAACCAAACAACTAATCAGAAGAAAATATTTTGATAGAAAATAGTCTCAAGCGCATCTAACAAGTCAGTAAGTAATGCTTACAGCAGGGATTTTTTTCTTCTCCCCCCCCCCAAATAATGTGTTATAATATTAGAAAATATATATTTAATATGCCATGGTATAAGACAAAATTGCATTTTTATCAGTATACATTCTACTTAGTGCGTTGGATTAATTTAATTGGTATTCCAAACAATGAGCAAGCTACCTCTAGAATTACTTGCAGGTTTGCAGCACTCAATATTTGAATCAAATGAGATACTAATGATATTTTGCAACCACCTTATTTAATCTTTAAATGGGTTAATCAGATTAGTTTTGACGGTTTAAATGATTCGGTTTTCACGGTTTCAATTCGGTTTGAAACCAACAAGTTAAACGGCTCAGTTTGATTTCAACCAGTTTAGCTAATCGGCCTGAAACTTGAAACCAGATGATTTTGCAGTTTTGATTTAAATGGCCCGATTCGATTTCGGTAAATGGTTTTGGTTTCAAATTCACATCCTTATCTTCTGCTGTTATTATTCTGATGTTGTTTTTAATATAGATTTGAAATGTTCTTCTTATTATTTATCACTCGATTGATTCACAGTCAACCCTAAGGGACATGATCCTTGGACTGTTAAACTCTATGTCTCCTTTACATAAGGTGGGGCTTTACAAAAATAGTCCATTTTATTAATCTATTTGATAGTTAAATTCCAAGAAGAGTTGAACTCATGATCTCTTAATTTTGAGGTGTTGGACTTTGCCATGGAAACCTAAGCTCCGAGAAAGTTGTTTGAGATAGTATGACCATGTTCAAAGGAGGCCTATGGATGCATCACTAAGGAGGAGTAATCTGATTTAAATAGAATGATCTTAAAAAAAAAAAAAAAAAAAGAAGAAGAAGAAGAAAAAGACATGCACAAATTAGGCCTGGCCCCAAGTATAACCTCGAATAGAGCAGATTGGAGGTCTACGATCCATGTAGCGAACCCCATCTAACTGTGTTCTACTTCATTATTGTTTTTGTTATGTTTCCTTTCCTTTGTCCTTTCTTAGACTCATATAGTCGACCCTCGGGGTTATCTATTTATTGTATCCTTTTCCCTCTTATGGTATATTCGTAGTTTCTTGAACCTTGGGTCAAACTTTGAGCCACTTTCCCTTGTCATTTGAGCAAAAATTGTACAAATGATATATATATATATATATATATACACACACTAGTAAATATGCACATTCAAATGCACGTGTGGCTTTGGAGTGTGTGTGTTTGAACCACCATCTTCTTGAGGTATAAAACCATGTCCTATACAACAAGTACCCTAGAAATTGAGTCAAGGATCAATATTTAAATAACAAAAACCACTATGAAAGAAAGAAAGAAATCCAAATTGAAATATAATATTCCATAGTTAATAAAGCCTATTTTTTTTCCTACTATGATGCTTCTGTTAAGGGAACCAGAAGTCCCCTAACCTGTTCACATTCCCTTAAGTTTTCTTTTTGTCCATTGTAGATATGAGCATGGCACTATAAGTACATTATAAGGTGAATGGAGTAAAATTCCTATTTAGTTTGATCACCAAGATAAATGAAATAATGGATGAAATTGGTATGCCCACAAGTATATCAGAAAATTAACTAATAAAGATAATTTAATCCTTAATAATAATAATAAGGATGATGTGACAACAGTGATAAGTCAAAAAATTCCTCCCACCTTAAGTAGTTGTATCTTGTAATGTCCTATTTTATTGGATAAAATGAGGTTATCAACCTGATCACCATCTAATGCTGAGTAATCCAACATAAGCACTAAACTCTGTAAACATTCATAAAAAGGCAAAAGTGAGAAGAACCATCAAGTAAAATTCTCTACCACTGCATGATCTGCTCAGCAATTTAACGTCATTTGTATTTGTTTGATTGAAATAACATACACTACAAGGAAGAGGATTTAGAAAAAGGGTTCAGAGAAGGGGTTTGGATGGGTGAGGGTTGCATAGAGAATGAAATGGGGCGTTATGCAAGGAAGAGAGAGGATTGGCAGAGATTTGAATTTTCAAGAATCGGAGGAGAGGAAGAGAGGAAGAGAAAGAGACGCATGGTCCATGAGAGGGATGCCACTTTGACTTGGGCACATGAGTTCAGCTGTTGCAAATCAAGCCCATTTGCCTTTCCGATCATCGACCATCGACCATTTCCATCTGCTCAAAGAACCTCTCCACCAATCCCTTCATCGTCTTTCTGATCAATATGATCCAATCCTCTATCTTCACTTTTGATATTGCCCCATTCTTCCACTCACATCTCCGTCGGCCGTCAAGGAATGCTTCACCAAGAATGATATCATATTTGCAAATCGACCAAAACTCCTGGTAGGGATGCACTTATACAATTACTCCTCGCTTAGGGCAGCTTCTTATGGATTCCATTGATCGAACCTCCGCCGCCTCTCCACAATCGAGCTCTTCTCCTCCACCCGCTTGAAAATATTTTCAGATTGACGAAGAGAAGAGGTGAGATTTGGATTTAAATCGCTTTTGTGTCGTAGACGACGATTGGAAACACAGCACACAAGAGAGCCGCTTAGCTACTGTCCTTCCGTTTTTTTTTTTTCTCCTCTGTTGGAAGAGAGACGTTTGGTAATTGAAAGGAGATATATATAAAGAGAAGTAATAGTGTAATTGGTGAAAATTGGTATGATTTAGGGAAAGGATTAACCATCTTATTTTTTCTCCCCGGAGATTAGGGAAAGGATTAACCATTCTATTTTTTCTCCCCGACGATTACGGAAAGGATTAACCACGCCTGTTGTGAGTTATTATGTGCCTATATATATATATATTTTATCTTTTTTAATACTTAATTATTAAACCTTTTTAATACTTGATAATAATAATAATTATTATTATTGTTGATTACTTCCCATTTCTACTCCACTTTTTTTTTTTTTTTTCAACTTCCCCCTCCAAATCAATGAAAGAGGATTAAGAAAAATTTGTTTATTTTTTATTTTTCATGACAATTGATGGAGAGATATGTTGCTACCATAGGAGGATAGATATTTTAAGGGAAGGAAGGAGTGATTTTATGAGCTGTTTTTTTTTTTCATCTCTCCATATCTACCTTTGTTAATATCTCCATAATTTTTCACTCCCTCCCCACTCTCCATAATATTCTCTCTCTCTTTCTCTCTATATTTACTTTGTAAATCTCACTATTTTTCTCCCTTTGTGCTCCACGTTTTGTTATTATTATTTTTAGTAATGAAATAATTAATGAGGAATTTTATGCAATTAAAACCTTTTTAATATGTAATAATAATAATAATAATAATAATTAATTAATTAATTAATGATTGCTTCCCCTTTCTGCTCCATGTTTCTCTCTCTCTCCCTCTCTCTCCATATTTACCTTTGTAAATCTCACTATTTTTCTCCCTTTGTGCTCTGCATTTTGTTATTAATATTTTTAGTAGTGGCATAATTAATGAGGAATTTCATGCAGTAAAAACCTTTTTAACACTTAATAATATAATAATTAATGATGATTGCTTCCCTTTTCTGCTCCACGTCCCTCTCTCTCTCTCTCTCTCTCTCTCTCCATATTTACCTTTGTAAATTTCACTATTTTTTCTCCCCCACAATTAGGAGAAAGATTAATTTTTTTATCTTTTTTAATACTTAATAATTACTTACCATTTCTGCTCCTCGTCTTTTTTTTTTCTCTTCCATCTCGAGGGGTTTTTTTGTCTATTGGAAAGTTTTTTTGGTAGAGGTTAATGGTATTTTCTGTCTTTTTGAAAAAGTATACCAAAGAGATGGAGTAATAATAGTATGATATATGTGCAATGTCCTCTATCGCTTACTCATGAGTTCACGTAGGATATATTATGATAAATAGGATATACACACGAGGATGAAGAATAGATACTCCACTTTTGTCACAAGGATCCACCTTCGGCATTGTCCTTTTTGCTAAGAATCAGCAAGAAAACTTTATTAATAGAGGAAAAAAGAATTACAAATTACAAATGACATTGGGCTACAAATCCACCTTCGGCATTACCATTAGCAGAAACCAAGAGAAAGACAGAAACAAATATTGCAGCATCAATCCCAAGCTCATAGAAAGATGATTAATCGATCTTCAAAGTGAAACCAGGACCCTTCCTGGCTAGTAGAATATCATAATGGAGGTATACATTGAGGATTATATAGAGAGACCCAATTAAGAAAGCACGAAGCAGCAGCCTGATGAAGAGTGAGAGAATGAAGCTAGGGAAATATTTCTTAAAAACTAAAGGGTATTGAGGATGTCCAAAGATAAATTTATGAGACTCGTTTCCATCTTAATCCTATCAAGAATTGAGTCTTGATCAAATAAATTAGCAAAACCCTGGCCCGGTGATGTTCCATTAGTAAGTTGTATTGCACAATTATGAAGTAAATGAATAGAATCATTGCATTCCCTTTTCGCATCCACAAAAGAACTTAAACGTATTGACCCAAGGGCTGCAGAGAGGTAATACTCAATAGCCAATTCGTACATATCATTACAGATGAGGAAACGTCTCCTTATTTGAGGACCCATACTTACTTTTGGGTCCTTAACTTTTTCTGGTGGTACTGTGTCATCCTTATTAAGTTGACCCTTTATCTCTTCCTGTGTTTCCATCGCCTTATTGTTTGTCACCGTAATCATCTGATATGCAAAGCCCTTCACGTCTGAGTAAAAGTCTCTAGGGTCGGCTTGTAGTGTTGAGATGCATAGGTCGTAATCGTGGGTGGCTTTGCATGTTTTATGCATCTGATCGAGTTCAAGGTTTTTGTTGTTGTCGTTGCTGCTGCTTGGGGCTGGGGGTGAGGTTGTTGGGTCCGTGGTGGGTGGGGTTGGAGCCGGGGCTTGGGCTTCTGCTGCTGCTGCTTCTCTGAAAGCTATAGCTATAGCTATTACTACCCAGAATGCAACTGACCTAAACTTCATCATCTTCATCTTCATTTTCATCTTTCTTTCAAGTAGGATCCTTCCAATGAGAGCGAATGCATGCATGCATTAATACATGCAAGTGATGCTATTTCAGTTTTTAATTGTGATGAGTTTGTAGAATGGAAAGTAAGTTTTACTCCATAGATAGAAATTTCATTTTTAGATGTTATTCTTAACTAATTTGATACTAAATTATTATTGGAGAAGCTAAGGATATGGGGTTTCCCCGAGTCATTAGTGCCACGTGGCTGTTGGGCTAGCACTCAACTTCAATGGATATGTTGTTTGTGTTAATAAATATTAATTTCAATTCCAACAACCCTTATTATCCCCCGACTAAATTATCTATTTGTAATTAAATTGAATAGTTTGAAAAAGTCAAATATTTTCTGGAATTGTTTGGATTAATAATGACCATTGAAAAAGGGTGAAAGTTGCTGTGATTAGCAACCCATGGACAAAGGTGATGGTAGGCATAGCTGTTATCTCACATTGAGGACTGATAAGGCAATAATGTTTTATTTATTGATTTATTTTATTTAATATATATTTTTGTAATAATAGCTATTTTTTTTTTGTTAAGAATCAGTGAGTGAATTATATTATAAAGGAGAAAGAATGTATAATACAAGGTAATGCTCAACCATTGAACTTCTAAACCATCTTCGGCATGGTCATCAACAAAATATCAAACACAAAGTAGAAAATTATTTTACTAAATCTAAATTAGAGCTATTGATCCACCTTCGGCATGGCCATCAGCAAAGAAATAGCTCAATCTAGAAAATAAAACCCTTCTTATTAGAACCTATATCTCGGTCTCATCTGAGCATCCCAAAGAAGATCTTCGAATAGAAAATTTGGGGTGGGGGTTTCCCAAATTGTTGAGGTTTGAGTGGTGGCTGCATGTTTAGCTAATTTGTTTGCAAGAGTGTTGGCCTCCCTGAAACAGTGTGAGATTGTCCATGTACAACTATCCAAAAAGGCGTGTATGATCTCCATTGCAGTTGAACTCATAATCTCTTAATTTTGAGGTGCTGGACTTTGCCAATGGAAACCTAAGCTCCGAGAAAGTTGTTTGAGGTAGTATGGCCATGTTCAAAGGAGGCTTATGGATGCACCACTAAGGAGGAGTAATCTTATTTAGATAGAATGACCTTAAAAAAAATAAAAATAAAAATAAAAAAAAGATATGCACATATTAGGCTTTCCCCAAGTAAATGACCTTAAAAAAAAAAAAAAAAAAAAAAAAAAAAAAAAAAAAAAAAAAAAGAAGAAGAAGAAGAAGATATGCACATATTAGGCTTTCCCCAAGTATGACCTCGAATAAAACAGATTGGTGGAGGTCTACGATCCATGTAGCGAATCCCATCTAACTGTGTTCTACTTCATTACTATTTTTGTTCTGTTTCCTTTCCTTTGTCCTTGCTCAGACCCATATAGTCGTCCCTTAGGTTCATCTATTTATTGTATCCATTTCCCTCTAATGGTACATTAGTAGTTTCTTGAAACCTTGGGTCAAACTTTGAGCCACTTTTTCTTGTCATTTTAGCAAAAATTGTGCCAATGAGATATATAGGTGCAACGTCCTCTATTGCATGAATTTACTCATTAATTCACTTAGGACATATTATGATAAATAGGATATACACATAGTTTAATGTCTATGCATACCTAGATGGGGATAGTACATAAAAGTCTTATATTTCACCTAGGGCATTGCCCAAAAAAGAAGAAGAAGAAGAAGAAGAAGAAGAAGAAGAGGAGAGACTTTACTTTATCTGCCTTGGGAATTTTTGTATAAAAGTAATCCCTAAGATTATGAGCTCCAGACTAAGCACTTTCCTTCCCCGCTTGATATCTGAAGAGCAAGGCGCCTTCCAGAAAAGTAAAGTTATTTTCTCTACTATTGTAGTTGCCTCTGAGCTTGCTAATATGGTCTTCAAAAAGTGCTATGGTGGAAGTATTGGTCTAAAGCTCGACATTCAAAAGGCTTTTGATACACTGGAGTAGAGTTTCCTCTTTGCAGTTATGGAGAAATTTGGTTTTAGCCAAACCTGGATTAATTGGATCGAGGCTATTTTTTCTTCAACAAGAATTTCTATTCTTGTTAATGGTGGCCCTATGGGATTCTTCGGTGTTGAGAGAGGCCTTCGTGAAGGGGACCCACTGTCTCCCATGCTTTTTATCATCGCTGAAGAAATCCTCTGTCATGGTCTTAGAGATCTCAGAGTCAAGGGGCTCAAAAGATCCATTCTTGGCCCGAGGAATGTTTATACTCCCTCTCACCTTCTTTATGTTGACGATCTTCTGATATTTATGAGCGTAGATTTAAGAACTGTCAGAAATATTAAAAGTTTCCTTGAGAAGTATCAAGATTTTTCGGGGCAGCTCATCAACTTAGAAAAAAGTAAAATTTTCCTGAGTTCTATTCCAGCAGCTCGGAAGCACAGAATCAAAGGTATCCTCAATATCCCTTGTTGTGACTTCCCTACGCATTACCTGGGCGTGGATATCTTCAAAGGTCGAGTCATGAAGGAGAGGATCCTTCCTATGGTTGATAAATTCAAAGCCAGTCTCGCTGGGTGGAAGGGAAGGCTTCTCTCTTTGGCAGGGAGAGTGGAGCTGGTCAAGATAATGATGTGTAGCATCCCTGTGCATAACTTCTCAGTCTATCTCTGGCCGGCTTCCTTAGTTGCCCAGATGGATCGTTGGATCAGGAATTTCATCTGGAGTGGAGATGCCGACACCTCAAAGTCAATCACTGTAAAATGGGAAAAGGTTTGCAAGCCAAAAAATGAATGAGGTCTGGGCATTCGTAGGTTGAGGGATATCAATATGGCCTTAATCGTGAAGTTTTGAGGGTATGTTCGCACTGACACCTCCGAGTTTGCTTCATTCCTTCGAGGAAGATTCATGACAAGTATAGGAAACCTCAGGAGGTATACTTTCTCCTCTTCTATTATTTCCAGCCTTAGAAGAGTTTGGGGCTTTGTATGTGATGCGGAGTGTTGGATTGTTGGGGATGGATCTAACATCAACTTCTGGTATGATCGCTGGGTTGGTGCTTCTCCTCTGGCTAATGAGATTATCTCATCTGATCCATTAGTCCTCAACCCTTTGGTTGTTGTTTCCGATTTTATGCATGATGATAATTAGAGTCTTCCTATGCTCCACTCTGTGCTTCCTTTAAATGCCTGCAACCATATTGCAAGGATTCCTATTCCATCAGCGGGTGTATCTGACAGTCAAATCTGGTCCTTGACAGAATCAGGGAAATTCTCAGTCTCTTTGGCTTGGGAAAAATTAAGAATCAAGTTCCCTATCAACGGTTGGTGGCGCACGGTTTGGCAGAAGAATATTCATCCAAGGTTTTCAACTTTTGGATGGCATCTGGTTCATGGTTGTCTTCCAACAGATGACCTGATTTCCAAGAAAGTGATTCCTCTTGTCTCCAGATGCAGCCTTTGTGGCTATTGTGAGGAAACTTTCCAACATTTATTTTTGGAATGTGATTTCTCTGTGAACCTCTGGAAGATCTTGCTGAATTTTTTTTTATCAGAGACAGAGTGGCTTTCCTTCTATCGAAAGTCTTTTCTCTTGCTGGAAGAGAAAATCACGGGCTATGCATTGTAAAAATCTATGGTCTTCGCTGGTTATCTTTGTTCCCTTTCACATATAGGCAGAGTGAAATCGGAGAAGATTTGATGAGACTGCCAAGACACCAAATCAGATATCTCAAATTATTTCGAAGGACCTCAGAGAATTCTCATCCATTAACCTAGTGCAGGTCAATTCGATTGATGATCTCTTTTTTGCTAAAAAGCTCAATATCTCAACCTCTATGCCTCATGCCAGGTATGTTCAGGAATTGCTTTGGATGGCTCCATCTAGTGGTTTCCTCAAGCTCAACATCGATGGATGCTCTCTTGGAAATCCAGGCCGATTAGGAGTTGGTGGTATTATGAGAGATGATCATGGTTCAAATATGGTTTGTTTCACCATATATGAGGGTGTTGGTACCAATTTCATGGTAGAATTTGAAGCCTTTTTCCATGGTTTGAAATGTGCACTTCAGAGAGGTTATAACAAGCTTTGGATTGAGCGTGATTCTCAGTCAGTAGTGAGAGCTACATTAAAAATCAGAAAATTCCTTGGTGCTTCCAGCAGCAATGGAGGTACTTTGGGCATTATCTGGACAACATTGATTGGGAAATTAACCACTGTTACGAGGAAATTAACTCTGCCGCGGATAAGCTAGCCAAGCACGCTGCTTTAAGTTGCTCTTTAAACTTTTGGAACTCTGCTCCGGGCTTTATTCTTTCGGATCTACAATGGGATAGTCAGAATAGGCCTAGGTTCAGATTCATGTAATTTCCTTTGTCTCTTTTTTGCTTTGTTTTCTTTCTCTGCTGATGGCAATGCCGAAGGTGGAGTAAGAACTCAAAGAGTTGTTCTATAATATTTTTTTTTATCCTCTAATTTTAATGCAATTTTGCTGACCTTTACCAAAAAAAAAACTTTACTTTTTTTTGTAAGGATTCACCTTCGGCATATTCTTCTTCTTCTTTTTATTTTTTTTATTTTTTTTTAAGAGTCAACAAGAAAACTTTATTAATTGAGAAAAAAAAAAGAATTAGAGATTACAAATAGCATTGGGCTACAAATCCACCTTCGGCATTATCATTGGCAGAAACCAAGAGACAGAACATAAACAAATATTGAGATACCACGACCCTTCCTAGCCAGTAGGTAATCCCAAAGAATATAATCATGAAGATATACATTGAAAGGCTTTATAGAGAGACCCAATTAAGAGAGAACGAAGCAGCAGCCTGATGAAGAGTGAGAGACTGAAGCTAGGGAAATATTTCTTAAAAACTAAAGGGTATTGAGGATATCCAAAGATAAATTTATGAGACTCGTTTCCATCTTAATCCTATCAAGAATTGAGCCTTGATCATATAAATTAGCAATACCCGGGGCCGGTGATGTTCCATTAGTAAGTTGTATTGCACAATTATGAAGTAAATGAATAGAATCATTGCATTCCCTTTTCGCATCCACAAAAGATCTTGAACGTATTGACCCAAGTGTTGCAGAGAGGTAATAATCAATAGCCAATTCGTACATATCATTACAGATGAGGAAACGTCTCCTTATTTGAGGACCCATACTAAATTTTGGGTCCTTAATTTTTTCTGGTGGAGCTGTGTCGTCCTTGCTAAGTTGATCCTTTATCTCTTGTTGTGTTTCCATCGCCTTATTTTTTGTCACCGTAATCATCTCATATGCAAGGCCCTTCACGTCTGAGTAAAAGTCTCTAGGGTCAGCTTGTAGTGTTGAGATGCATAGGTCGTAATCGTGGGTGGCATTGCATGTTTTATGTATCAGATCGAGTCCAGGGTTTTTGTTGTTGTTGTTGCTGCTGCTTGGGGCTGGGGGTGAGGTTGTTGGGGCCGTGGTGGGTGGGATTGGAGCCGGGGCTTGGGCTTCTTCTGCTGCTGCTGCTTCTCTGAAAGCTATAACTATTACTACCCATAATGCAACTGACCTAATCTTCATCATCTTCATCTTTCTTTCAATGAGAGCGAATGCATACATGCATATATTAATACGTGCAAGTGATGCTATTTCAGTTTTTAATTGTGATGAGTTTGCAGAATGGAAATTAAGTTTTACTCTATAGATAGAAATTTCATTTTTAGATGTTATTCCTAACTAATTTGTTAATATATTATTATTGGATGGATCAAAATCCTCTGTTTTTCCCATCCATGTTTTTCCTTGTTTTTCTACCTGCAGAACGCGACACGTGGACAATAAGGAGACCAACGATGAAGATTGGGTGAGGATTATTACATCCGGTGAGTTGGTCTTAAAGTTGTCCACGTGTGGCTTTCTGCAGGTAGCAAAACAAGGAAAAACAGGGATGAGAAAAACAGAGGATTATTTTCCTTATTGGATAAGCTAAGGATACGGGGTTTCCCCGAATCATAAGTGCCACGTGGCTGTTGGGTTAGCACTCAAATTCAATTGATATGTTGTTTGCGGTATCAAATAATTAAGTATTAATTTCAATTCCAACAACCCTAATTATCCCCTGACTTAATTATCTACTTGTAATTAAATTAAGTGGTTTGAAAAAAGTCAAATCTTTTCTGGAATTGTTTGAATTAATAATGACCATTTAAAAAGGGTGAAAGTTGTTGTGATTAGCAACCCATGGACAAAATTGATGGTAGGCATCGCTGTTATCTCACATTGAGGAGTGATACGGCAATAATGGTTATTATTGTTTTTTTTTTTTTTTTTTTGGTAAATGTAATAATAGTTATTGGATATCTATAAATTGTTATAAATATGGTGTATGCCAAATTTCAACCTCAAATTCATTCATTTACTTTTTTTTATCTATGCAATCCACATTTCTCGTAAGTAGTCTTAGATTTTTGTTTTCTTAACCTTTGTAGACAACTCTAATTGGATTGAAATATGACATTTGAGTAAAGGTTGACATTGGGATATACTTGTCTCGTGCACCATTTTTTTCCTATGGTTTGCTGGTCTGACCACTATTATAATAATAATTATACTAATAATGGAAAAACTTTATGTATTGTAGGCCATGCAATTGCAATGCCAGTACATGGCCTCCTATATAATTAACCACAAATGCCAAGAGGCTTCTGGCCCAGAACCATTTTTCCGAGGGGGAAAGCGAAAACATGTAACTTTCAAAATGGCTAGAATCTACAAGACTAGGCCAGGGTGGGCTGGGCTGGGCTAAGGACTTAGATTATGACCCAATAAATTTGATCTATTGGAATGAATGTTTCGGCCAAACAAACCAGCAGGCCCGGCATATATAGGTCTTGGCAGATCACAGCGTAGATCAATGTGTCACATGCTTGGTCTGAGCCTACCAGAAATTAAGATAGCATTTGGTTGGAATTGAAGGTCACCAATCCTAGAGGCATAGAGGTATTAGTGTAGAACTAGGGTTTTACATGAGCAGGCCATAAACTAATTACTAAATTATTTACAAGAAAAAACAAATTAGGGAATAGTTTCAAGAACATTGTGCAGTGCCTTTGGGCTTGAATTTATTTCAAAACTTAGACAAATTCAACCCCTAGGTCCGTTCACCTTTAGCATATTACGATTACAACAATGATAGAAAGAAAATTTTATTATTTTTATTTATTTATTTATTATTATTATTATTATTATTATTTTTTTACTTAAGGTCACCAAAGAATTTTATTAAAAAACAAATGAATGAAATACATAAGCCACTTAAAGCAAAGATCACCAAACAATACCATTAGACAACTTTTCCACCTTCGGCATTGCCATCAGCAAAAAAGGACCTGAAAATTCAAAGATATTGGCCACCACTTCTACTTTCGACATTGCCATCAGCAGCAGGACCAACAATATTTTTCATCATATTTGAGACCAGCTTCACCCAAACCGGTACCTAGGCATTTCATTGGCGTCCCACTCAATGTCGTTTGCAATGAATCTAGGGTGGACATTCCAAACTGATGAAGACTACAACTTTGTAGCATTCTTAGCTAACCCATCAGCCACAGAATCAACTTTTTGAAAACAATGGAGAATACTCCATCGCACCTATTCAAATAACTCAGGCAAGAAAGCCATTTTTGATTAAAAAAAAGAAAAGAAAGGGAGGTATAGATTTTCTATCAATACACGAAACCACTGCTTTAGAATCGCATTACATAGATATCTGAATTGCCTAGAAGAACGCTATCATCTCTGCCCAGAAATTTATTGAAATTCCTTAAAAGGACGAAACAATGCACAAGACATCCACCATGATCTCGAATAATACCAGCTGATCCAACGTAGCCAGGATTGCCCATGAAGCAGCCGTCAAAATTAATCTTAAAGCAACCCATTTTAGGCTTGAACCAAATCAGCTGTCTAATATCCTTGGACCTATGAGTCGATCTCACCAAATGCAGCACAGCCGATAGAAAGTATAATCTTAATCATAAATAAGCTTATTAAATGTTATAAGAGATCACAATTTCCCATGTGACAATACATGATAAGATCCGTGTCATTGAGACTCTACACTCATCTTACTCATAAAATACTACCCAAAATAAATAAATAAAAAAAGCTGCTGAAAATTTCAAAAAACTATTTTATTTATGGGAGAGGGATAGGTATGCTAGCGTAGTACCTAAGAATTAGGAATGCTAGCAAATTTGGATCATTGGATTGCATTTAATTGATTTAAGCCGTGAGATTTAAAAATATTATTTTAACTTTTAAATACATTAGGAGAGTGGCAAGAGTATACCCCTCAACCACATACGGTATCCTTGGGAAGAGGGATGTCAGTCAACTTTCCCTGGAAAAATGGGATTTTTTACCGGAAAGAAGGGATATGAGTAACACATCTCTCTCCCTCTTCCTCATATGTTCTTCTCTCTTCTTCTTGGCGAACCTCGTCTGCAACTCTCGGTGACCCATCCTTTGCTCATGCCTATCTCTACCTCTTCCTCATTTCTCTTTTCTTCTTCTTCTACCCACTGCAAAAAAGTGGTTTGGAACATCTTTGCGACCTATATTGACCTTGCTTTGTTGTCAGGAGTGGGGTTAACGTCAGTGTGAAAAACAGCCTTGGTGGCGTCAAAGGAAGATATTGGAATACTTGGCTGCATCATAATCTCTATAGGCCTACAAATTTATAAGCTAAGTTTACGGGCCTCTTCAATCATGAAGAAGAGTCTTTCCCTTTCTATATGGCTCAATTATTACTAATGTGACTATGTTATGTTATGACATGTATCTCTTCTTATGAAATCCAGCTAAAAAAACAAGGGAAGTATGTGGGCTCCTTCATGCATCAGAAGAAGGAAATTGCGGTCAATATAGGATAATTTATTGAAAATTACTGATTGTGATGAACATATTTTTGCTTCTTCCTTCTCACACTCCAACAAACAAAAAATAAAGGGGGGGGGAAAAAGGAAAAACAGAGGATGGCTTTAGCCTTTTGTAGAGGAATAATGTCTAATCTAATAGGAGACCTAGGCTGCCGTGGTCAAGTACCTATAGCCAAAGAAGAAGCCAACGACCATGAGCAGAACAAAGGACTCGATGAAGCTCTTAAATTTGGGCAACCCATCTTCCTTGATCACGAATGCTAACACCTTTTTTCCCTTGCATTCTTTGTATGAAGAAGCAGTAGCAGTAGCAGTAGCGTCTCCTTCTTGAACCTTGAATCCTTGGAGGATGCCCGCCTGGTACTTGGCTAGCATGTTCTGATAAGCCTTGTTGTGGCCAAGATCCTCGAATTCTTTTGTAGCATCCTTTCCTGCTGCCTCTACCAGTACCTCCTCTCCTCCCGGATGTTCATCTGGTATTTTAGTCACATCCAACACCTCTAATTCATAGATTTTAGAAGAAATCATTTGAGGGAATCTATAACAGAAAAAGATATAACCCGACAGGCGACCTCTTCTTCAAGGTCCAGTGAACATATATAATCTCTGGTGAGCTTCTTCTCACATTAGCAGAGGATTGTGGAACTTCTTCTCCGACCAACACCGCACATTAGACGTTAATATATTAGGTTCCCAAAGATAAAGTGTTATGTTCCCAAGACTAATGCCAGTAATGTACGGCTATACAACTGACGCATCTGAACATATAGATTTTAATAATATTTCTACCTTCATTTTTATGTGTAGAATTGTACAGATACTTACATCTCCTCTACGGTATGGATTATATCTATTTAATGTAATGGTGAAAAATTTCTAGCATACCTAATTCTTAGGTGATCTACTAGCATACCTGCCCTTTTCCCTTTATTTATATATCTATTTATTGGATTCCTATCCCTCCTGGACCAGATCTCTTAAGTCCGCCATTGTGCCTGATGCGCATCAAACGGTTATGAGTGTGTGCTCAGAAGTTGCTAGCTATATTCGATGTGCACTAGGTGTACTAGGGCATTGGAGAGGATCCGGGTTATTCCCTCTCATGCATGTTATATTCATAGTTTCGTCAAACCAATTAGGTCAAACTTTTGGCCAATTTTCTTTGTCATTTAAGCTGAAGTTGTAACAATGAAATAATAGGCTCAATGTCCTTTATCACGTAAATCCGTTTCATGTATTTAGAGATGTAAAGAGATTGATATCTCTTGGTCGGACATGAATACACCTAAACTGATATGAGAACAAATCGAATCTGGATTTTCAACTATCTATTTACAACCTGACTTGTTTAACCCGGACCTTCCTCTCCCTTAAATCTGATTCATTCACAGTCTATGCCTCTCAGTTGTCTTAGCTCTTTTCCTTATTCTATAGAACCTGTCAAATCTTCAACAACCCTCAAGGTAATTAACTACTTATTTGTTATTATTAGTTAGATATTTATTTGAATAGAATAGATTATGCCCCGGTTTATCCAAATTCAGATTAGGATACCCTCTAATAAGATACAAATATCCTAAATGGATACAAATGTGAATCAAATTTAGATTTTCGACTATTCTTTTGCATCTCTACATATATTGCCATGTGATGGGTTGTGATCCGTATAAATCCATCAATGCAACTAGTGGAACCCAAAATTCAAAATAGCCGCTTACAAAGAAATTGTAACAATAGAATCTTCAATGGTTTTGTGCATAACCTTGCATCATGCACAGCTGTGCACAAAACCTTTTGCCTATAAATAGATCGGTTTTAAGATTTTGGCTGTACCCAAATCACTTATTTTATTATAACAATGGAATCAGGGTTTCAAGGATTGAGATCACTGTAATTACCACACAATACATTAGAGAGAGAGAGAGTTGTAAAGAGGTGGTAATTCAACCAAGGATATATATGATGTCCAAAGATAGAGATGCAAGGTGCTGATCGAACTTGTTCCTGTCAATGATTGCAGGCTCTTTATCTAAACCACCTGATTTAACAAGTTCTCTTCCGCAAGTCTGAACTGTAGTAAAAGCATCACTGCCTTCCTTTCTCGCATCCGCATAAGAATCTGTTTGCAATGAGTTAAGCGCTGCAGGGATGTACAACTGAGTAGTCTTCTCATACACCTCAACACAAGTGAGGAAGCATTGCTTTATTCTCTGATCCAAGCTGGTGTCCTTAAGGAGCTCCTTCACCTGAGAAAGTGTCTGATTTGTATTCCGAAGTGTCAAGTCGAGCATGATGCTCGCAAGGCCTTTCACATCGGCGGTAAGGCTTCGAGGATCTGATTGTAGTAATGCGACGCAAAGGTTGTATTCCGCAGTGTGATTGCAGGTTTTATGTATCAGATCGATTCCGTTGCCGTCGCTTGGGGTTAGGGCTGGGGTTCTTGGCATGAAAGCTATTGCTAGAGGTATTAATAGCCATGCAAGTGAGAAAATTTTCATTTTTATCTTCATCTCCATCTTCATTCAAGTTCCAATGGCAAGCGATGCTACGTATCAATTTATAATGAGTTTGTGGAATGGAAATTAGGGTTTATTCTTATCGAATAACTGACAAGAATTCCATAGATAGAACATTAATTGATGGTAACAAATTTCCTATTATGATGTAATAATTTCATACTAAATTTAGGAAAGTAATGGGTGGAGAATGTATCAGCTTTGCATGTAACGTTACCTGTTCGCTTGAATATATATCCCTCTTAATCTTTTATTTTGACAGAAAGTGGGATAGATGTTGGATCCTCCTACATCCGTTTGGAAACCCTTCTTCCCATATATATAGCATAAATGCCATGTGGTAGTTTGGTAATCACCTTTCTTTCTGTCACTCAAATTTAATGGATATCTTGTTTGCTTGCGATATTAGGAAATCACGTATTAAATTCCAAACCAATCTGGTTTATTCATTATTATTATTATTATTATTATTATTATTATTATTATTATTATTATTATTATTATTATTATTATTATTATTATTATTATTATTATTATTATTATTATTATTATTATTATTATTGTTGTTATTATTATTATTATTATTATTATTATTATTATTATTATTATTATTATTATTATTATTATTATTATTATTATTATTTTGGGTAGGGAAAGCATATAAGAATTACCCTACCCGTTGATTGTATAATTGGATTAGAGACTTGTTTTATTAAAAACCATGAGACAGAGGGTTCTCTGAGCAAGCGTATAGAAGAGCCTACTATGAGGTGCATAAAACTTGTATCATATATTGGAGGACACTGAAGTCATTTATCTTAAGAGGAGAGAGATAGACACTGAAATAATAGCCTACCCTAATCCAAGCAAGCTGAATTTCTTTTTCGTTTTTTTCTAGAATTCCGAGTTTCAAGGAAATTATGGGATAAGTTTCTTGGTTTTTTCAACCAAGCTTGGCCAAATTCCCTCTCTAAATATGATCTTTTATTGTGGTGGAAGAGGAAGGCTCGCGTGGTTCCTGTCAATTGCATTTGGTTGTCAGGATTCATTCTCATTCCCATGCATATATGGTATGAGCGAAATAAGAGACGTGTTGAAAACAATACAAGACACTCTCTAGTCATCTTACAAGCACTAATGAAGGACATCACTGAAATGGCTCCTATGATGAAGTTAAAGGTGAAGTCGTTAAAGGATTTGAGAGTGTCAAAAATTTTTGGAATATCAATTATCTCTTCAATTCAAAGGAGCATTTTAGAAGTTTCCTGGCATAAGCCTGATTTAGAATGGTTGAAGCTTCATAGTGATGGCTGCACCCTTAGAAATCCAGGTAATTCAAGTGGAGGTGATATTCTTAGGAACTCTGATGGACAGTCAATGGGGAGTTTTTCAGCTTTCCTTGGGGTCCACTCAAATTTCTATACTGATTTTGCAGCCTTTTTCTTTGGGATCCATTTATCCAAATGCAAAGGTGCTTTACATCTTTGGGTTGAATGCGATTCTATTGTAGTGGTAACAAGCATTTCAAACCAGAACATCCCATGGATATTCCGGCAGCTATGGATGGAATTTAGTGGTTACCTTTCTTCTATTACATGGAAAATTACCACATTATGAGAGAAGGAAATATTGTTGCAGATATTCTAGCAAAAAGGGGAGTGTCGTCTCGATCTTCCATATCTTGGATGACACATCCTGATTTTGTAATGATGAAGTCCTTTGGGACATGCAGGAAAGACCAAGATTTAGATTTATTTCAACTTTATTTTCTATTCTTCATTTGTTGTTTCTCTGTTCTGAGTCTTCTGCTGATGGCAATGCCGTAGGTGGGGTCTCAAGACATCGATAGATGGACTTTGGGTCTCTGCTGATGGCAATGCCGAAGGTGGAACTTAAAGTCCTTTCTATTTCTTTATATTTGTTATGATCGTCTAGGTATGCCTGGATTGTTTCTTTGTACATCCCCTTATTCTAATATATTTTTTTCATTTGCTGATTCATAGCCAAAAAAAAAGTAACAAAACAACATTGTATTTCTTGACTTGAGAAGAATACAACCTAATAGACTATATATATAGTAAGATAGGAATCTATATAACTAGAAACTCTATCTGATAAAGAGATCTAAGAAGATGATTTACAAAAGGAATCTATTATCACATGTGGTAGACGTAGATGGAAATACAAACTCTATGAGAGGATAGGGTTTGATATCATATAGAACTCTAGTGAGGTAGGAGTTCTAATAGGAAGTAGAGATAGGTAACCAGTGAGACACCTATAAGATAGGAGAAGATAGGCTAGCATAGGTGACGATTGAGTCTGAAGCAGAGTGGAATTGAAACTGTGCTAATACAGTGATGAAGCTCCGAAGCCAATTCATTGCTAAAGCCAATGCCTCTGGTTCCTATAGCCGATGCTTGAACCCAACTCCATGTGTTGAAGTCTTTGCTTTCGAAAGTCGATGGTCATGTTTCCTATAGACTATGCTTGATTCTAACTCTATGTGTGGGGAAGCCTTAATTGATTTTCCATGGCCGGTGTTTAACTTTAACCCCCTAAGCAGAATATTTGTTATCCATTTCCCACCTCTGGTGCAAAAGCTTTATTGAAATTCCATTGAAGTATTGGAATTTTCTGTTTCCTTCAAGAATGAGAGAAGAAGGCTAGGCCCTGCCCCTAAGTTAGGGAAGCTACCTAGAATTTATACTTGTTGTCACAGATGATTTCATGATATCTTTTTCAATTTTATCATGATAATATATACAAATATAAACTATACCAAAGAGAGCCTAAGTTAGGGTTATTTATCTTCTCATTTGATTTCATAAGAGTTTTCCTATATTTTATGTGATCTAATGATAGCTTTTTCTATTAGTTATATGTGATTTCATAATAATTAGTTTCATGAATTGATAATTTAGTTCTATCCATTTCATGTAATATGAACCTGAGTTGCCAACACCTTGTAGGGGATGTTCCTGTGATGCTTTGACTTTTACTTTGATCTACTTTGTACCTTATCTTACCTTACTTATGTTGTCTCTTTATATTCGTATTCCTATTATGGATCCATGCAGCCAACCCCATTAAGTTGAATAAGGTTATGGATTATTGTTTGTTGTATGAAACTAGCTATTCTATCATTTCATGTGTAGATTTATGCGTAGATTTATCTATCATTTTGTGTAATTTCATAGAAGTTAATTTCCTATTGTTGCGTGCATTAATTTTTTTTTTTTTTTTTATAAGAACATTAATAGTTTAGTTCTATCAATTTATGTGATCATATGATATTAGTTTTTATCATCTCACATATGATTTCCAATTCTTCCATGTAACTGTTTTTTGCTAGAAGATCAGATTGTATTAAAATATGGGAAAAAGAAAAAAAGAATTACAAAACCCAGAAGGGAGCCTCCACCTTCGACATTGCCATCAGCAGAGGCTCACAACCGCTATCTCAAAAGGGTAAAAAATCTAAAGCGAGGGTGCCCATCTATATTAGATTCCAACTCATTAGAAATGTTAAGAGGGAGCTGCACATCATTATTGTCGATCCCTGACTTTGCTGCTTCCTTAGCTAGGAAGTCTACGACTGGGTTTGCTTCTCTAAAATAGTGGGAGATCTTCCACTCAATGGAATTCAGATAGCCAAGGAGGTGAAACCATTCCTGAAGTACAGACCAAGGAAGCAGCCTATGATGGAAAAGAGAGACAACCGCAAAGGAATTGAACACTATCCAAAGGTGCCTTTTATCCATCTCGCGAGCAAGCTTCAACCCCTTGATAATGCTCCAAATCTCAGCTGAAAAGCTAGAAGAAATTCTTAGGTAAAACTTGAAGCAGAGAAGCTTCCTACCCTCATAATCCCTGAAAATCCCCCCACCTCTTGCTCATCTCGGGTTCCCAAGAGAGCATCCATCTATGTTAATCTTCACCTAGGATCTTATAGGCTTGCACCAATAAACATCCAAAATGGATCGAGAAATTTGGGAAGATAAGCAAAGTTGAATCGTCTACAAATGACTAGATCATCAGTGGTTTTGGGAGCAATTTTCAATCTGTGACAGATAAAACTCAACTCCCCTCTAATGGGGCGAATAATTGTAGAAGGGTTTTGCAAATTTCCTTCGAACCGCCTCTAGTTTCTTTCAAACCAGATAGCATCAATCACAGAGAACAACCCAATCTCGCAGGCATCTCTCAGAGACCACCCTTTCCCTTTATTCCTCCACCAACCAATTACCTCAAGCGTAGAATTTTTACTCCCCCAAACCACATTAAACAACTCCAAAGCTCCTTTCCAGATCTCAAATGAGAATGAACAGTAAAAAAAAAAAGGTGGAAAAAAGATTTAGAAGAAGAACCATAGAGATTGATCTGGACGATAGCTAAATCCCTTTAACCTGAATCAAATCATCTGTGGGCAACATCCCATGGATCCAGCACCAGCCCAAAAGAGAGAGCCTGGGAGGGAGGATCCTATTCCAAATCAGCCTAGCCCAGAATACATGCGACCTGTGAACTCTGAGATCGTCTTAGGTAGACTTCACAGAGAATTGACCCATCCGTTCAAGCACCGATCCTCCATAGCAGAAGAGGGGAGACTAATGGTCTTAATAGACCTGAAAGCGTCATTTAACAAGGCTGATTCGACCTGGGGCAGGGCCCAAAGACCGTTCTCAATGAAATCAGCAGCAGTATGATTGTGGTTAGAGAAGACCTCCATGCTTAGACCAGAGGTCTCAAAAATAGATGTAGCGCCCCACCAGCTATTCCTCCAAAAATCTATGCTCTTTCCATCACCAACAAACCATCTTTCATTTTCAGTCACAAACTGCCACAATCTCCTCACCCCATGCTACATAGAAGAACTTTTATGACCTCTTTTAAACCCACCAAAGGCAGAGAGAAATCTAGCTCTGATGATCCTACTCAGCTAAGATTTTTTATGCTTGATCTTCCAGGCTAACTTGGCAATAAAAACCTTATTCACGTCTTGAAGCCTTCTTAAGCCAAGGCCTCCCTCCTTCTTAGGCTTGCAAACCTGATCCCATCTCACTGTGATGGCTTTGGTCGAATCAATCTCCCCTATCCAAATGAAATTTTTCATCCATTTTTCCAAGCATTTGATCAGAGTAGCAGGCCACTAATAAATTGAGAAACTATGAAGAGGCATCCCAGAAATAATAGATTTGATGAGATCAACTCGACCAACCATGGAAAGAAGCTTTCCTTTCCAACCGGCAAGCTTTGCTTGAATTCTATCCATCACCGGGAGAAGGTGGTCCCTTTTAACTCTTCTATGGAAAATTTTCACATCCAAGTATTTGGTAGGAAAATTGCAAGTAGGAATGGCTAATTCCTCAACTAACCACTGTTTTCTAATTGGAGGAATTATCCCTAAAAGTAACTTGCTCTTTTCTAAATTGAAAAACTGGCCAGAGTAGCTTTGGTATAAAGTAAGGAAATTCTTCAAATTTCTAACAAACCTTTTGGATGCATTCATGAAGATTACCATATAAACTAGATTTTATCATTTCATATGCAAGTAATAGATTATCATTGATTGTATGTGATAAATGTTCTTTCATTTTCATTATGACATTTTAAGCAAAAGTTGTATGCATGTTAGCCTAGGGCTGATACTATTCTCAGGGGAAAATATTCAAAATCAAGCATTTGATGGAAATATTGGAATTTCCAGGTGAAACGGGTGCAACATATTCCCTCTCTCATAACCTGACATGGATCCACACCTCTAAAAAAGACAAAATGTGAAGTCATATATGGTTGTTCGATCCCTTAACGGAATTACCCTTCAATCCAAGCCCGGTTCCCTAAACTGGAACTAAGCTCCCCAGTAGGGTTCTAGGCCCCAACCTAGGTGACGACTCCAAGAAGATTGAGTTATTATCATCTGAAAAGGGTGGTAAGAGGATAAAATAGGAGGAAAGGAGAGAAAGAAAAAGAAGAAACCCCCGCCAAGAAAATGGGCGAGTAAAGGATCAAAACCTCCTCGTGAGAGAAAGAGTGAGAAAGTGGCAAGAGGAGGACAGGTCATTCTGTTCTCCAATCTTTACCCTTACAAATGCTTACCCACACCAATATCCAATGGTAATTGTTATTAACGTTCAATAAGGAGTACAACCTTTTACACCCACTTTTTTTTTTTTTTTTTTTTTGCTAAAAGATCAGATTATATTGATGGAGAAAAAAAGAGAGAAAAATATGATACAAAAGCAAAGGCTGGGCCTCCACCTTCAGCAAAGCCATCAGCAGAGGCTCAGCGCTACTAAGAATAAAATCTATATCTAGGCCACCCCCCTTCATTTGTAATCAGCTTATTGATCAACATAGGAGGGAGAGTAGCCTCATCAGAGGAGGCTCCAGATGAAACCGTTGTCTTTGCCAAGTAGTCAGCAACAGGATTAGCTTCCCTGAAGCAGTGAGAAATCTTCCACTCTACAGAGATCAAGTATGAAAGGAGATGGCACCATTCTTGATACACAAACCATGGAATAAGCCTATGGTGAAAGAGGGAAACCATCGCAGAGGAGTCGAACTTGATCCAAAGGTGAGATATGTGCAGGTCTCGAGCAATCGACATGCCTTTAATGATGCTCCAAATCTCACCTGAAAAGCTAGAATCCACGCCCAGGGAGAAACTAAAGCATCACATCATTCTCCCCTGGTGGTCCCAAAAAATACCTCCACATCCTGCACGACCAGGATTGCCAAGGGAACACCCATCAACATTTAGCTTCACCCAAGTCTGGATAGGCTTGCACCAATGGACTTCCAGAATGCCTTGTCTGCTACGGGGAGCAGTACTAAGATTAAGTCTTCTACAGATAATGAGGTCCTCTACAGATTTGGGGTAGAATTTTTGGCTACTACATAAAAAAGAAATCTCACTTTTAATGCCATGAAGGACTAATCCTGCGCTTCTCGATTTACCCTCATAGCGCCTCTGATTTCTTTCATTCCAGATCGCAGCCATCGTAACAAGCAAACTGAACGTCCAGCCCATCTTTAAGGACCATCCTTTGCCATTGTTGCGCCACCAAACAACCATGTCTATCGCTGAATCTTTGCTGGTCCAGGCTACGTTAAACAAGTCTGAAACCTTCCTCCATAACTCAGTTGAGAAGCTGCAATCAAGGAATAAATGGAAGGCAGACTTAGAGCTGAAGCCACAAAGATCACACCTAGATGGAAGGTGGATTCCTCTAGATTGAATTTTCTCATCAGTAGGGATCTTGTCATGCAACCAGCGCCAACCCAAGGTAGAGAGCCTAGGCGGAAGGAATTTATGCCAGATAATCTTATCCCAAGAAACCGAGGATGATGGGGACCTAAGGGCATTCCAGACAGACATAACAGCCCCATCGGATTTAAGCTCCAAATTCATCGGTCCTCCATAGGTAGCGATGGAAGGTTTATGCCCTTGATTTTTGAGAAAATGTCCTTTAAGAAAAAGGACTCCACCTGAGGCATCATCCAGCGACTTTCATCAATGAAATCTGACATTGAAGGAGCAGGATTGCGAATCACGTCCTCCCCCAACTCTGATAGCTCCCAAATAGAATGAGCCCCTACCCAATTATCTCTCAAGAAGTCAATGTGTCTTCCGTTGCCGATGATCCACCTCTCATTATCAGATACAAACTTCCACATTCTCCTTACCCCTGGCCAAATGGAGGAGCATTTGTAGGCTCTCTTGGGCCTACCATGGCTAGACAAGAATCTTGCTCGAGTAATTCTGCTAAGACGAGAGTCGCCATGCTTGATCTTCCATGCTAGTTTGGCAATTAGGGCCTTGTTAACATCCCTAAGTCTATGGAGACCAAGGCCACCTTCCTTTTAGGCTTACAGACCTGATCCCATTTGACAGTTACAGCTTTGGAGCTATCAGTCTCCCCTGTCCAGATAAAGTTCTGCATCCATTTTTCAAGGCATTTAATCATGGTAGCAGGCCACAAGTATATAGAGAAGTTGTGCAATGACATACCAGAAATGACTGATTTAACTAGCTCCACTCTACCAGCCATAGAGAGAAGTTTTCCCTTCCAACCCGCTAATTTAGCTTTGATTTTATCCATCACAGGGAGAAGGAGTTCCCTTTTCATACGACCTTCGAAGATCTGGACCCCCAGATATTTGGTGGGAAAAGAATAGGTTGTAATATTCAACTCATCAGAGAGCCACTGCTTCCTCGCCGAAGGGATTTTTCCCAAAAACAGTTTACTTTTTTCTAAATTGAAAAATTGACCTGAACTACTTTGGTAGCTATCAAGGAATACCTTGAGGTTTCTGACATACCTTTTAGAGGCATTCATAAATATGAAAACATCATCAGCGAAGAGAAGATGGGTAGGAATTTTAGCTCCACGGGGACCAGCAATAGGCTTGATAAGATTCTTGGCAGCCAGATCCTTTAACCCGCGGCAAAGAACTTCCTCGACAATAATGAATAATATGGGGGAGATAGGGTCGCCCTGCCAGAGACCTCTACTAGCTTCAAAATAGCCCACACGGCCGCCATTGAGGAGAACTGAAATTCTAGCAGACCTTAGAATCATATGGATCCATCCTATCATAGTGTCAGAGAACCCAAATCTGCTAAGGACCTAGAATAGAAATTTCCATGAAATGGTGTCAAAGGCCTTCCTTATGTCAAGCTTCAAGCCTAGGCCGCCTCCCCTGGATGAATTTCCCATTAGGTTGGCTAACTCAGAAGCCAGCCCAATATTCATCTGGATTACTTTGCCCTTTTGGAAAGCTCCTTGCTCCTGAGAAATAAGTCGAGGAAGGACTACAGAGATACGAGAAGCCTAGATTTTTGAAAGAATTTTGCAGAAGAAATTCCCCATGCATAATGGATGGAATTTATCTAATGATCTGGCATCATTCACCTTAGGAATTAGTAACAAAAAATTATTATTGATTCCATGAGGGAGAATACCTGAAGAGAAGAACCCTTTCACCGCCCTGCAGACATCAATGTTGACCACCTCCCAGCAGGTTCTGAAGAAAGCTCCCAAATAACCGTCTGGGCCTGGAGAACTATCAGGATCCAGGTCCCAAACTGCTCGTTTAATTTCATCATCAAAGGGGATGGAGTCCAGCATAAGTCTATCTGGGTCATGAAGGATATTGGGAATGCAATTGAAAATTTGAGGTTGAGTATCTAGCTTGATCCTCTTATGGAACTCCCCATAAAAGTCTACCAAATAGCTCCCCAACTGACCCTGATCACTGATCTCATCCTCGCTCTCTGTGATAATGCTCCTGATGGAGTTCCTCGATCTCTTTATACGAGTCATAACATGAAAAAACCTAGAGCATCTGTCTCCTTCTTTCAACCATCTAATTCTGGACTTTTGAGCCCAAAGTTTCTCATGATTGTCAATAGCTTTCCAGAGCTAGTCTTTGCATCAACTTCGAATTCAAAAAGATGCTTAGAATAGCCCTCTTCCTCTATATGAGATTGAACTGTCTCCAACTCAGTCCTCGCACTATCAACCTCTTGATTCAAGTGAGGAAAGGCCCTTCTTGACCAAGATTTGATAAGTGGCTTTAATCTCTTCAGCTTCTGATATAAGATAAATGTAGCAAAGCCGATTAAGTTCATGTTCCATGCTTCCCGAGTCATATCCACAAACTCAGGATGGTCCAACCAAATTTTGTCGATGCGGAAAGGGCAGTTCTTAGGCTTAGATGAGAGCCTAGAGGAGACTAGCAGGGGAGCATGATCCGAAGCAATTCGGGGGAGGACCTTCTGAGAGCAATCATCAAAGGGGTTCAACCAATCTTCATTCACAAAAACTCTATCCAGGACAGCTACCACATTGCCAGACCTTCTGTTGTTGCTCCAGGTGAACTTCCTGCCAGAGGAAGGAATTTGGATCATGGATGTGGCATCAACCATGGCTCCAAATTCAGATGCAGCCCCTAAGCAAAATCTTCCAGGTCCTCTTCTCTCATTATCGAATAGGGTCACATTGAAATCTCCGATAATCATTCTTGAGTGACCAGAAGGGTTAGTGGCCAGATCCAGCCAAAGGTCCCTTCTCTCAGCTCTTAAGCATTTGGCATGAACCACTGAAAATTCAAGAACTCTATCATTCCACTCAAGATCAAAAGAAATCTGCTGATCAGACATGGAGATTATCGAAGGCTTTTTCAAATTTTCCTTCCACAAAATCCAAAGGTTAGGGTGTGAGTCATTCCTATCATTGTGAATTAACTCCGACGTAAACCTGAGCTTATTAAAAAACAATCGTGGAAACTTGATCACAGGGATCATAGGCTCTACAATACAAATTAAATCAGGAGAATTTTCGCAAACAATTTTAGATAAGGTTACCCTGGCAGCAACCTTCTTAATACCACGAATGTTCCAGAACAGGAGCTTCATGATGACATGTGGGGGATGGTTTGATCAGTCCTAGCACGAGACCGATCCGCCACATTAACCTGCTTGCCCTTTTTCTTCTGATTTCTAACCTCAGATTCTCTTCGTAAGGCGGCAGAGTCAATCTCCCTAACAGTGTTCAATCTTGCTGCACCAATAGAAATGGACCTGCCTGTACCAGAAACGATAGCATGGCCACCACGATTGGCATATCGCAGACTGTGTCGTACGCCTTCCGTCTGATTTACCATGGCCTGATTGGCATCGATGCTGTGCAAGAGAGGGGCGGGTGGGCCGTGAGGGTCAAAGGAGCCCTGCTTCATACTCAAATCCAGAGCACCCACCTCATTATCAGATCCGATCACAATCTCTAATCCAGAATTTACTTCCATATTTGATCCAAATTCAAAATTTGAATGACCGTCCATATTTACTAAAGGAATATTGGACTCTAATTCAAAATTTGAATTATCTTTCATATTTGCTAAGGGAATATTCATCTCCATCTCTAAAGGACGCCTAGACTGGGGAGTAATTGATTCCGAAAAATTAGTTTCCTTTTCGGAGTCAACTTCCATAACAGGATTATTCTCCATCTGATTCTCATCTTCTCTATAGACGGTTGCCCC
Source organism: Macadamia integrifolia (assembly GCF_013358625.1). Lineage (NCBI taxonomy): Eukaryota > Viridiplantae > Streptophyta > Magnoliopsida > Proteales > Proteaceae > Macadamia > Macadamia integrifolia. The sequence continues at coordinate 4,340,528 of NC_056562.1, read as the reverse complement.
ACCACCGCGTGAGGCTGAGCCGCCCCCATGGATGATACTAGCTCTGCCATACTACTACAATCTTCATGTGGAAGACATGGTTGCGGGTGCCACTGATTCCCTTGGCGGTTCGTCAACATAGTTTGCACCTAGGATACCACCATCGTTCGCATGACAAGCAGCCTTGGACTCTGCGATTTTTTTTCTCTGCAGTCTCCAATGATGTGTCCTACCTTCTTACAATATCCACACTTCCCCATAGTATCCTCATAAAATAATTTATGCTTGAACCAGAATAGATTCTCAGTCCCCACGTTCAACCTGAATCTCTTCTGGCCTCAAGCTTCCGATCTCCATTTCAACAAGGACCCGAGCATAATTACCATACATCCGATCTAATGCAAGAGGACGGCCAGCAACTTTTGCCATTGTCAAAAGCACTTTCTCATGCCAGTACTCCAATGGTAATTCTGGAAATCTCACCCAGAAAAGAACCTTATTGATAGGTTTTTCATGAATGTTGAAATCAGGGTGCCAACGTTGGAAGCGCACTAGCTGCCCTCTGACCTTCACAGGCTCCTCCGCCATATTGTGACCATGTCACGCTTAGAAGCAAACTGAAAAATGGTGAAGCCCTTGCCCATGGGCACCATCTTCACGGCGCCCTGCAGATTCCAAACCTCGCGAGCCTCCCTTTGAACATCGTCCAAAGAGACATGACGGAAGTTGATTCTACCTATTAAGGCAAATCGATATCTTCCTAGACGATCTTCATATGCATCTTGGGGAATAATCACCTTCGTGGAGTTTCCTGCGTGTACAGGGTCAAGAAGTTCGCTTACCTTTGGAAAGGTACTCCTAACAGCTTTTGCATAGGATTTCTTTAGTCCATGACATTGTCGGCCTCCCTTCAATAGGACTTGAAGCCACCGGGAGTGGCTCCCTGTTGCCATTGTGAGCCGGTGACGAGACAAAAACATCAGCCTCATCATCGTCCCTCCTTTCCGTCGGCCAGAAGTCCGTGATCAATTTCTGCTTTCCTCTATCCGGTGGCCATCCAGCAGGGAGCACAGAGCAAAACGCTAACTCACCACCACTCTCCATCTTTTCCCTCAAAATCTCTAACCGCTTACAAAACCATCAGAAAGATCAAAGAATAAAGTGTTTATTCCCTCTGCTTGCTACAGTTTTTCTACTCTTTTACACCCACATATATAATGAGATAATCTTCTGTTATAAACCAAAAAAATTACAAGTTAATAAAATAATTCCCCATTTCACTAACTCATCTTTTTTATTTTATTTTATTATTATTATTTTTTTAATACTAAAGGTCAACGAAAGTATATTGAAATCCAATAAAAAGAATGAGTACGTACAAAAAAACCTTTTAGATATTCCACTTTTGGCATGGCCATCAGTAGAACAAAATCCAAAACACAAGGAAAAAACATATTACAATAAATCTAGACCTATATTGATAGTCCCAGCTTAACTCATCAATGTTCCCACATCTTTTTTTTTTTCGCTAGAAATAATTTATACTAATGAAAAGAAGAGAAAAAGATAAACAACATTACAAAGATGAAAGACACACAAAGAAAATCACTTCCCTAACCCCCAACTTCAGCGTTGCCATCAGCAGGGGAGAGGAAAGAGCACTAGACAAATCAATAGTTTGGTCTCCCATCTGCATCTCTCCTGATCAGCTCCATAACATGATCTAGAATAACAATATCTGAAGCTGAAATCCCTATCTTCGTTGCATCTCTAGCCAGATAATCAGCAGTCGAGTTTGCCTCTCTAAAATTATGAGTGATCTTCCATGAAACCCCTCCAAGTAAGGATGAACGTAAATCCATCTCTATAGAGCAACCATGGGATCCTCTTTTGTTGAAAAGAAGTCACGCTCGCACTGGAATCTGTCTCCACCCACAAGCAAATTATTGCCAACTCTTGAGCACGCATGAGACCCACCATGAGGCCTTTCACCTCTGCTTGAAATACACCTGTCACTCCCATAAAAATTTTGTAGGAATCCATAACACTTTCCCTGTAGTCTTGAAAGATCCCACCTACATCTGCATAACCTGGATTACTCATAGAACTTCCATCGAAGTTCAGCTTAACCCAATTTACCTGGGGTCTGCACCAAAACACTTCTAATATAGGCTGATTTGGCGTAGTCTGGATCATTAACGCAAGCTTACTACAGAAAATTACATCAGCTATAGAATTCACTTCTCCTTTGGTGCTGGGATTAGAGGATCTTATATCCTCTAAGATCATTTGTTGCTCGTACCTTGTCGGTCTCACCTTGCCATCATACCTTCTGCCTATTATTTCTTTCATGCCAAATATGGTCACCTACTGTAATCAGCCTGATAGCCGACACCTCTTTGTGACACACCATTTTTTGCTTTCTTTTCCACCATTGAAATAGATCAGCCAAGGATCCTACCTTCTTCCACACAACATTAAAGCACCCACAAAAATAATTCCATATCTCCTTCGAAAAAGAACAGTGAAGGACAATATGGTCCATTGACTCAACCTCCATGCCACACAAACTACATTTTGAAACGAGCGCTATACCCCTCTTCTGTACCACCTCATCCGTGGGAAGCTTGCCATGAGGCATCCTCCAACCAAAAATTGACATTCTTGGCTGCAACTTTTTACACCAGATCAGAGAGGCCCAAGGAACCTTAGGATTTCGAATCCTAATCTCCTCCCAAGTTGAATTGGAGCTAAATAACCCATCTGAAGTCAAACTCCACAAATACAGATCCTCACAGTCATATGGAGGAATTTTAATATTCCCTACCTTCTCAAACATGTTCTTCAACACTGAGGATCTAACATTAGGCAATCGCCATTGAAAGTTTTCAATAAAACCACAAACCTTCCCACATCTTTAAAACTTCTTAAAAACATGGAAAACCCCAAGTTCGATTTAATCTTTTCTCATCATACTCCAAACCAAATGGCTTTTGAAAACACTTCTTCGGAGAAATCCTAATCCATCCATGCCTTAGATACATGTAACAGCCCATAAAGATGCACCCAGCACAACACAAGGTATGGGTTATCTTCTCATTGATCTACAAGAGAAAAAAAAAATAAAGGGTTTCGGTTCTCAATGAAGCGCAATATACCTGGTATTGACTCCAATCTTCTTGCACATAGGGTTTCGGTTCCTTTGAACATGGAGGAAGAAAAAAAAAGAAGAAAACAAAATAATTAGGTTGTAGATTCCTGAAACTATTACATTACCAAATGGCTCCCAATCTAGGGCTGCATTATGGCACCATTCACAGTTCCAACTTAAAGACCTGCTTCTACTCTTCATATATGTTGAATCTTCCATTCTCTACATGCTTAAGTTGACAAATCAACAAAAGAAAAGAATTCTTCAAGGAATGGGTCTAAAGAGCAGTAACTGTATATGATCTTCCACGCTTGAAGCATTGTTATCATATCCTTGTTGATAAATAACTTGGGCAGTCCTTGATAGGTTCAATGATGCTTTAATGATTGATAAAGGCAATCCTTCTGGAGCTACTAACTGCCCATTGAGTTCAGTCCATAGGTTGTGAATGCGTTGCCGTATGTAATCACAAGCTTCATCTACTGATGAAATATTAATGTGATCTCTCATGGCACATTCTATGCTCCATGCCATATCCCCCCTTTGTTTCTCTTCCTGAAAATGTTCAGTAAAAAAAAACAAAGAAGTACCACTATAGTATTTTTCAACTACAATTAATGCTACAATCTAAGCATGTTGGCTTAATTAAGATTATGAATTTTTTTTCACTTGCACAGGACCAGGTCAGTCCGAGACGGAAAGTCTCGTGCAGCGGCGAAGGTTTGATTGCGGGACTTCGCTTCTTGAGACGGAGTACCGTGTCCCCTCCAAGCCAATTACACTAACCCTTGGGGTTTAATTAAGATTATGAAAATGTACAGTGATTATAAGGATATACCCTTAAATATAACTTACCCTCCATGTTCCCAAATCATCCCAAAGCCGAAGGATCATTCCTGAATAGGAGAATAGCATGGGATACGGCTCCATCATCCCAGTGGTTTTCTTGGTAACTCCTTCTCCCATAAGAAAGAAAGCATGGACTAAGGCCATATATGTTCCTGCTGTGGTAACTCCATTTACTAAATATTCCTCTTGTGTAGGCACATATTTCTTGTTAAGCCATTTAGCTTCAACTAGAAATGCTTCAAACGTATCTATCCACTGTATATATGATCAAGATTAAAAAATGTGTCACTTAATTTGTTGTACAAAACTACTTGTCTGCAATTAACAATAAGGCATTGATCAGTTGAAGAACATTATACCGTTCGCTTCAAATGAGGGATGATGCTCCAGCCATGTTCTTTAAGGACTCTATAGCCAATCTCACTGGTAGTATTAAACAAAGCCATATAACATATCTTCATGTATTCAGGAAGTTGCTCAACTGCTTCAAGATCCCATCTACAAGTAGTCCTTCATATAGTTAGGCAAGATAATACACAAATTTCAAAATGAAACAATAAAAAATTAACCTAATTAAGATCAAAATGTACGTAAACCTTTGAACTGCATTATTGAAGAGAATAAGTTCTTCTATTGAGCCATAAGAGTCGAAGATGTCATCAATGACTAATAAGATAGCAATTGTTTTGGTTAGCTCAATTCGACATTTTGAGTGCCTTGGCTCTGGAAATATTCCCACAGTCCATAAGAAACACTCCAATGGTCGATCACGCGCAAAACTTAGCTTCTTAACAAGCCCCAACTCTTTCCACCACCTATTAAGAATGCAGAGCTTTGTCAAAACTAATTCATGTACATACATCTATATATTTAATTGTAAAATAAAAATAAAAATAATAATAATAATAATAATAATAATAATAATAATAATAATAATAATAATAATAATAATAATAATAATAATAATAATAATAATAATAATAATAATAATAAACTTTTGACAATTTGTTCAGGGTTGTCAGACTTCCCTAGTCTCTCTATGGCTCCGTTTGATTGCAATGGGAATTTAAAGGGAAGGAAAGTGAAATTTTCATACTTTAAAAATAAATGTTTATAGTCAGTACCTCATATGATGGCATAAACTACTTAATTTTTTTAACCATATTTAGTAATGATATATTGCCTATGTTTCTGCTCTTACTGTAAGGATTGTCGATCTTTAGCCCCAGCTCTTGGTTACTCTCAATTAAAGTTGTGCCCGATTTTAGTTTTGTTTGGGTTAGTGTGTAGTATTGACTCATTAGGGGGGGTTGGTTCCTGCGAGCTAGCTAGTGTTCCTTCCAGAATTCACTTAAGAATAATGGTCGAGCCTCTTTCAGACGGGGATATGAGTACTTCGACTTCTGTTGCCCCATCCTCAAAGACTCAGAGGCCTTGGAAAGGAAAAGGAAGTAGCAAACAAGTAATAGGAAGAGGCGTGGCATGATATATTTTATATATTATAGCAAAGGGTTTTGGATGCAAAGTAAAGTGAAATTTTATAACCAAATATGGAACGATTTAAAGTTAATGTTAAAGTCATATGGGTAATTATTACATATATTCCTCTTTTAAGTATGAAAATTCCACTTCCCTTCCCTTTAAATCCCCTTACAACCAAACATAGCCTATAGGAAACATTTTATTAATTAATCAAGACGTGAATTTGATATATAGCTTACACAAACTAAATGTTTGATCAATTATTCAGGTTTAAGCTTCTAGTGAAATAGATTTTTAGTGAATTCTAAAACAAAAGTCCGAATTTCAGAGTGGATAACTCTTTCCCAAAGTCATAAGCCCAATATTCGTACACTACCCGACCAATGTGTGGATTAAAAGACCTCACTAAATCAATTTTCTTTTGTAAAAAACTTCAGGATATAAAAATGCAAAAGAAAAAGTTGGGGGGGGGGGGGGGGGGGGGGGGGGTTGTAACTGTCACATACAGATTATTTCTATTTTAATGACTAACCTGATCACTTCTGCAATCTCCATTTGGTGTAGCAATTGATTGTTGTTAAAATCCAACTTTGCAAGCTCTACAATAGCTGTGTTTCCTGTGGTTTTCAGGGCATATTCATCAATATACCTTCTAGCTTCCAACCTTACCATCCTTAAGTACCTTGGTAGCTCCAAGGCTGTTCCAACTTCTTGAGCAAGAGGAGGATCCAAATTTGGCATTGATGTTCTCAACTTTTTATTGGTGAATTCCATGGCCTCTGTCAATATTGCCTCACCATTTGCACCTAAGTAGGAAGCTTCATACAAGCTTAACATCCCAACTGTATCATTGCTTAATGCCTCCTTGAATTCCCCTTCCTTGTTGATGAACTTGTGAAACGAATCTTCTATTTTTATTGACCCTCATAAAACAACTAATTAGTAATTAACAAAACTGAATCAACAAATATGAGAGGAAAAAGAAAATTTGACACACATGCATCAGAGAAAATTATAGCAGGTCTGCAAGGGTTTTGGTCAAGCTATGCCAGCGAACTTCTGGATATATTTTTTGGCTTGGACCGGGCTGAGTTGGGAAAAAATGGGTCATGGTCTAGACTCTAGAGACTCTAGCTTGAGCCTGGTTGCTAAAACCAGCTTGGGCTCAGCCAGGTCCAACCGATCCAATGGAGCCACATCAAGGTTTCTTTTTTTTTGGCTTAAGGTCAGCAAAGAGTATATTAAAAAAAAATAAGAATAATACAGAGAAGTCCAAATAGACAAAACTGAGCAAACTTAAGACCCAAATCCACCTTCGGCATGGCCATCAGCAGAGAGGGAATTAAGACTAAATAAATGAAGCTACATCCTCAAAAGAAGCATAACATTCACGAGAACCGGAACCTAGACTTTTCCATTGTGTTCCATTCAATATCATTTGCAGAAAATCTAGAACCAGAGTCCAATTCCACAGAGGATCTAGTCACTCCATTGTATACTATTTAAAAATTCCAAATAAGAAAACCACACTTGCCTTTGATTCCATGGAATTAAAACTTTCACAATGCACCACACAACAGCTTGTGAATCGCCTTCAACCTCAATCCAATTCAAATTCAGAGCCTTGGCAATACAAATTGCCTAAAAAAAGGCAACGAATTCTGGATCAAAGTTAGAAACAATTCCAACGAAGGAGGCAAAGCATCTCATAGGATAACCCTTGTGGTTTCGGATTATTCCCCCCATACCTGCGTAGCCCGGGTTACCTAATGAGCATCCATCAAGTTCAAACTACATAAAAATTGAACATCCTGACCAACCTACACAGATTTGGGTAGTGAATATTGTTGGCTGAATGGGATACTTCACCTTTAACAAATCATGAGATCCTTTTGCTTTGCTGACGGCCATTGTTGAAGGTGGAGTTTTAAAGTTTTTTTTATAGATTCTTTTTGTGTATTTTCATTGTCTTTTGGCCATCTGGATCTACCCGGATGTCAATCTTGTACATCCTATTATTTTATAGTTTAATATATTCTTTGTTGACTTATAGCAATAAATAAATAAATAATAGAGCAATTTACATCCCCTCCCCTGTACTTGCTCTTATTACATCCCCTTCCTCTATGTTTTTAGAAATTACATAATCCTCCCTTGTCAAATGTCGTTGTTAGTGTGGTGTTAGTTTTGAATTGTAAAAGACGATTTTAGTCTTTTGTAATTCAACGACAAATCAAATACCTATTTTATCCCTAGTGTTTCTTAAAACCATTTTCTAACAAAATTGAAAAGAGGAAATTTAGGGTAGTGAAAACCTAAATATTGTAAAAGAGGTAGTCACCATCTCTAGCAAAGGTGAGGTAGTGATCAAGTAATGGCAAATGTCTCCAGTTATCACTTGGACATAACCAGTTTCAGATTTCTCCACCAGCGAATGGGGTTTTGATGCTTGAAGTGGTTTTGACGCACGAAGTTAACCAGTTAGTGTTGATTATTGTTTGAACATCGCTGGAGTTCTGTGTCTATTCACCTTCCGCTAGATAAAATAGAGATGTGGAGAAGATAAGATAGAGAAGGGGCGGGGTGGGTTGAAGTGGGGGCGTCTCTATATATGTCAAGGTTTTGTGGTTGAAAGGGTGAAATAGTTTTTAAGAATATTGAAGGGTAAATTAAGTATTATTAAAATATTAGTTTAACTTAATATTATAAATATTTTAATAAAAACTAACATGCTACAGGGAAAATTAAGGATGTAATAAAAACAAAGTACAGAGGAGGGAATGTAAAATGCTCTAAATAATAATAAGGAATACTTAAGTTTCACCTGGAGATACATGGTAGCCATTCTCTCTAAGTAATCTAAAGCGAAGAGCAGCGAGAAAGAGGTCATCGTCCTCATCGTTTCTCCATGATCTTCTCGACCTCAGATCATCTAATACTTCCTTAGCCTCCTCATGAAAATGGTACGCAATGCCCAACCGTTGAAGGTTGTCTATCAGCTTCACATTTCTCACGAGGTTGTCGTGGTCGTCGTCGTCGCCGGAGTTAAACATGTCTCTCCGCACCCTTTCCACCGGTTCTTCAATATCTTCAGTACCATGAGTAGTACTACTAGCCTTCCGGAAAGCAGCTGACCTCTTATACACAACAACAAAACAGAAAACATGGAACATGAGCAAGTAATCCAGAATTCCGGAGAGAGAGAGAGAGAGAGAGAGAGTAGTAGTAGTAATAGAGTTCCACAATATTACTGTGATGCAAGAAGACTCATCAGCTTGCATGAGAGATGGTCTCCATAGTGACAGAGAAGAGGAGGGAAATTGTGTCCACTTGCAGTTCCAAGAACTTGAAATAGTACATGACAAGTAGTTTCTTTTCCAAGGAGAGACCCTTAGGGAAGAAGGCACATTAAGAAAAGATGAAGAGAAGGGGAAAAAAGTGGCCTTTACAGTAGCCATTAGAGCTATGCCCTTCATGTGTTTTGGAAGTGATATATAATGTGCTCAGGGGCTACAATTATGGAATGCAGTTTTCCGTCTTTCTTTACGGGTAGCATGGGAGCATGGGTTTTTCTTTTTTTCTGGTAAGTTGTCATTTCATGGTGTGAAGATTCGGCTGTTCTATTGAGTGCCTATCGCTCAGATTGGTCCATAGTTATTTGGGGAGCAGCATGTGTCCTGGTGAAGATCCAAGTTTTGAAAAGACACACAATAAACGAGGCACTGATAGAGGCGTAAAAAGCGAGGCATCAAGAACTGTTGGATCCTCACTTAAACACGTGACACTCACCTAGGTAACTATGAATAAGACCTAGGCGATGAACACTTAGAAAAGGAGCCGAATCCATGGTGTAAAAGGACTCTAGGGAGTAAAAGAAGATCAAGAGGTCAAATCCAATCTGGTTGTCTACTTTTACCAAGTAGGATCCGATTAGATAGTAGGTGTCATCGAAATTAGTCGGTTCCAATCGTTTCTCTTTTTGGGTCGATTTTGATTGGTTTTATATATATATATATATATATATATATAATCATAGCAGCCCGGGGACCTTTTGGATTCAAAAACTCAAACCTAGCATTTATATATTTCATCTTTTTCACTTAACTATGCATTTTTATAATTCTAATAACATATCTCTGATCAATATTATGGATTTTTTTTTTTTCTTCAGCATCTTTATCATCATGTGCTATTCTAATTTTTTACACAAATATCAATTCTTTATAAAGCCTAACAAAAATCTAATTACTGTGTTCGGTCCATAGTCTATGATGCTACGGATAGGAAGGCTGTGATCAAGAAAACACAAACTCTATTTTAATTTCACCGTTTAACTTAATATTATTGTTTGATTTCCTATCAAGAGAAAAAAATAGGTTACATTTTATAAATATATAGTCTCAACAAGAAGCCACTTGGAATAACTTTCTAACATCAAAACTCAAGGAAGATAGGATGACATTAATGACATTGAGTAGTACGGTAAGCATCCAATGCAACAACTCTCTTGCAAACAAGCCAAAGAGGGTAGGATAACATTTAATGCATGTGATGGGCTAGTAAGAATATATGGAGAGAGAATCTGAGTTAATGGCGGTGACGATGGGCTCAATGACAGTTGGACTTATCTAGTAATTGTAACAACTCGAGGGGGGGAGAAAATACGCAGAGAACATATTCGTTGATACACCTCCTCAAGCTGTGGATTTGATTTGTTGAATCTGTAACTTGTCAGGGAAAAAAAATCAAGCCGTTGACACCTTTGGTAAGAATATCGGCTATTTTGTTTTTGGTGGAAATAAATTGTACCTGTAACCATGGTTTTAAGTATCGGTGCGTATCGTGTCGTATCGATCGAAACGTATCCGTATCGATAGACATCGATACGATACATACCGATACGCTACGGGGAATTTTGGGCCCCCTTTTACGTATCGCTGTACCGTGCGTATCATACCGTACAGTACCGTATCGATACCGATACATACGATACTCTACGATACGAACTTTTGAAAATCTAGAAATTTCTGAGAATATCGGTGCGTATCGGTACCATATCGGTATGTATCGACCGTATCGTGCAGTATCGAGCCGTATCGTACTGTATTGGTACCGTATCGGTACGTATTGACTGAAAATATGAAAATTCCCGTGAATGTGCCTTTTATTGTTTGAAAAATTCCCGTGAATGTGCCTTTTATTGTTTGAAACAAACACTTCAAACTCTCACCAATAGTTTTCTATATTTCTCTTCTTTCTTCCCCTTTGATTCACACACCTTTTTGGAGACTCAAATGGTAGATTGAAAGAAACATTGTCGAAGTGAATGGTTCAAAGAAGGAGAAAAACATAGTCCAAGAAGAACCTTGAACTTGAAAGTTGAAAATTTTGAATAGTAAGTTCTTGAATCTTTACTCACTTTTTTCAATTTTAACCTTAGATTTTCAAGTTTTTTTACAAATTTAAGGTTTATCATAGGGGTGTCAACCGGTCGGGTCGGTTCGGTTTCGATCGGGCTTAATCGAACTTAAAGACTTTCAAAGGCTACACCGTGTCCGCCCATTTAACTAATCGAGCTTAGTTATTGAGGGCATGGTACACTTTATATTCGGTCGGTCGGCCTCGGGCTATAATCAGGCCACCTTAATCGGGCTTTAGTCGGGCCTTAATTGGGCTACGGACATGTTTAATGTTAAACGGGTTTTAATCGGTTTTTAAACGGACCCTCTTTAAAATGTGCTCTTATATTCCGGTCCACTCATGAAAACCCAAAAAAATGACAATAAATTAATAAATGATACCAAATATAACCATTATTTAAAATATGAACATGTTTTTACTTTTTAGTTTTTACTTTCTAATTTGGGGGGTAAAATAGGTATTCTACAATCATTAAAGGGTCGGACTAGGCCAGTGCACAATAGGCCGGTCTCGATCGGGTGTTAAACGGTCGGTCTCGGTCGGGCGCCCGACGGTCCAAGTAGCAAAACCAAGACCGACCGTTTATAAACGGTCCGGGCTCAAGCCCGACACGTTTAATAAACGGTCTGGGCTGGACCGGTCTATAAACGGTCGGTCCCGATCGGTTTAGTCGGTTCGGGCCACGAATTGACACCCCTAGTTCATCATACTTAGAATCACATTTTGTGCATCATTATTACATGAAATCATTGGATTTATAAGGATTTACAAACTTTTTTCAAGAGAAAATGAAGGTTTCAATTTATTTCAAATTTCTTAGATCTACTCATGCTCAATGATTAAAAATGTTTAGATTTTTTATATGTTATGTAAAAACAAGTGTTCTACAACTTCCATGGAAAATTTTGATTTTTCTCAAAAAAATATATTTGTCTATCAATACCATACCCTCATCATTTTGAACATTTTCAACTCAATATATTTGTCTATCAATACGATACCCTCCACTTAAGTATTTATGCATTCTACATGTTATATATAACTTTTTTTAACTGTTTTTTTTATGCAAAAGTGTATAAAAATGTGTTCCCTATCCATTTATGTGCGTATCTTTAGCGTATCTTAGCGTATCTCCGATACGATACGATACCCTCCGATACGTATCTTAATTTTGACCGACCGATACGGCGATCGATACCGATACTTTAATCCTTGCCTGTAACTCATGGACAACTACCTTGTTTGTGAACAAAATGAAAATCAATCTCCACATGCTTGTCGGTGCATGAAAACCGGATTGCAGATTGGTAGGTATCCCTAATGTTATCACACCACAAGATAGGAGTAATAGTTATAGGAATCCCAAGTTCACAAAACAAAGAGCATAACCAGGTAACTTTGTCTCAAACGTCAACAACGGATTTATGTTCAGATTCAACGGAAGACCTTCTATTTCTTGGAGGCCCAGGATATAAGATTTGGACCCATATAAATTACATAACCACCAATAGATTTGCAGTCAATGTTGTCATCAGCCCAGTCGACATCAAAGAAGGCATGTAATTGCAAGAAGCTGGACTTGGAAAAGAATAATCTATAACCATGGGTTACCTTGAGATAACGGAGGATGCGTTTGACCATAAACTAGTTGTACTCCATGGAAGCATGCATAAATTGGCATGCATAGTTGAATAAATAATCAACATCAAGAAGAGTCAAAGTAATATACTGTAGTGCACCAACAATTGAATGGTACTTGGTAAGATCCGAAAATATTACATCCCATGCAGGAGATGATGAATTTGATGTAGCCATGTGGATGTGGACTGTTTTGCAATCCGACATGCATGCATGATGAAGTAAATCGATAATATAACAAGACTAAGATAATAGAACAAGGGTGGGTTGATAGAGAGTCTCAACACTAAGGAAGAAACTAAAAATGGTTTATGATTTTGGCAACATACAAGTCATAAGAATTGTCAACATTAATTGATGTTGGATAGGGTAATGATTTGTGCAAAATATAACACCAGCCCTCTTTATTTATAATAATGGAGAGAAAGTTCTAGAGAATTACAAAGACCATTAAACCACTTAGGGTTTATTTGGCAACTGACACTTTCCCTAAAACCCATTATTATAACAATTCCCCTAAAGTTGGAGCACAAATATCACATATGCCAACTTGTAGACAATCAGATGCAACAAATTTTATTTTTTTTTGGCTAAATATCATATTAAAAAAGGAGAAAAAATATAATACAGATGGGATAAAACACCCAAGCAAAATAAAGACTATTAAACTAAGAAGAGCGGAGATGGACTTAATCCAACTTCGGTAGAGCCATCAGCCAAATCTCCTCCACAAAGAGTTGAAGACTGAATTAAAGCGCTATGGCAGTCTATATCTCGGACGACCCGAAGCATCCATGTCCAGGTCCATTTTGACCAAGGCCGGCCAAGATGTCACTGGCAGAGAGGTTTCAAAGTGAGCGGCAAACTTTGACAAGAAATCCGCTATAGAATTTGCTTCACGAAAGCAGTGCGTGATCTTCCACTCCACCCTTTCAAGGTAGGGTAAGCAGTTAATCCACCTTTACCGAAATTTCCAAGGAATTTTTTTTTTCTGCAAAAGACGAACCACCGCGACTGAGTCACATTCAATCCATAAACTTTGCACCCCAAATCGGTTTGCAGCTTCAATTCCTGCAATAATAGCCTGGAATTCCGCCTCAAAATTTATGCAAATTTAAAAGAACTCTCTGTAATTATATAACACTTCAGCCTTCTCATTGCGCAAAATACCTCCCCCACCTGCTTTTCCCAAATTGCCCAACGAGCAGTCATCTGAATTTAATTTGACCCATCCTGTTGGAGGAGGACACCAAAAATTTTCAAATAATTCTTTTTGCCTGCGTTGCACCCCTAGAAATCCCAATCTTCTAGCGCACATCAAGTCTTCAATCGAAACAACCACCCCAGAATGGGCCAAGGTCTGAGAGAGAATTTCATTTTTTATTTAAAAAAAAACAAATCAGCTCAGAAGAAGAGACATCTTCATACCGCCTGGAATTCCTCTCCATCCAGATAAAAAAAGGAATTAACACGAACCCCTTATTCCACACCTCTTTCAACGACACTGATTTTACATGGAGTTTCCACCAAGAAATCAGATGAGATTCATCTGAAAAAACTGGTCTCAACACACCAAAACATTGACAGAACCGAGACCATATAGAGCTGGCGAAGCTACACTCATAAAATAAATGATTTTTAGACTCCTCCGACTTACCACAGAAACTGCACTCTGAGGGCATAGGGACACCCCTCCTTTTCACATTCATGTCCAAAGCGAGTTTATTTCTGATCAATCCCCATCCAAAAACTGCTTGACGAGGTTGAATAGAGGACTTCCACACCATGACCAGCTCACCTTAGGCGAGCTCCTTCTACAGGCTTCCCAAGCTGACTTTATGGAAAAAACTCCTGCTGAAGAAGGGCGCCAATGACACTCATCTTCCATGCCTGAAATATAGATCGAATTTGCTTTATTTATAATGTCTTTCATGAAGTTAGATGCTACCTGAGGAAAGTCCCATCTTGAATTGTGAATAAAGTCGCAGACTTTAGTCTTTAAATTCCCATTATGACCACCATCATTCAGAAGCATTTCTTCTATGGAGAGATGATTCAGCCACCTGTCCTTCCAGAAATCAATTTTGTGCCGATTACCTACTGTCCACTGCTCATTTAAGGCCACAAAATTACAGACTTTCTTTATCCCTGGCCAAATCGAAGAGGAGATATGGCCAGATTTTAGAGATCCGTCTGCTTTTAGAAAGTGACCCCAGAAGAACTTACTCATAGAGGACTCCTCATGCTTAATCTGCCAAGTCAACTTTGCTAGACAAACAAAATTTACATCTCGCAGTCTACGAATTCCTAACCCCCCTTCCTGTTTTGGTTTGCAAACATCATCCCAGGTCACCACTATTTTCTTTGTCACCTCCATATCACCAGACCAGATAAAGTTACGCATCCACAGTTCCACCAATTTGATAGAATGGTCTGGCCACCAATATACTGCGAAGTTATGGACAGTGATACTAGAGATCACTGATCGCACAAACTTCACTCTTCCCCCCAATGAGAGCAGCTTTCCCTTCCATCTAGCTAGCTTTCTTTTTATATTATCTAGCAAAGGTAACACATGAGACCCTCTCACTCTTCCCTTGAAAATTTTCACGTCTAGATATTTCGTCGGAAGCCTCTCTAATCTTATGCCTAATAGAGAAGAGATATATTGTTTCCTGTGGGGAGCCACCTTCCCAAAAAACAGGCTACTTTTATCTAGATTGAATTTCTGCCCTGAAAAGGCTTGATATTTTTCTAGGAAATCTTGGAGATTTTTTACATATTTTGCAGATGCATTCATAAAAATAAATATATCATTTGCAAAAAATTAATGAGAGGGATGGACACACCTCGAGGTCCTGGGAGAGACTTCAGCTTTCCATCCCTTACTAGCAACTTCAGACCTCTGCAGAACGCCTCCTCTGTCAAAATAAATAAGAATGGAAAAATAGGATCTGCTGGACTCAAACCTCTGCCCACTGGGAAAAAACCCATTGGACCTCCATTCACTAAAACAGATAACCTGGAAGAGCTTAAAAGAAGTTGAATCCAATAAATCCATTTGTCAGAAAAACCAAACCTTACCAATGTAGTAAAAAGGAATTTCTATGACAAGGAGTCATATGCCTTCTGCACATCCGATTTCAATCCCATGCCTCCACCCCTCATAGCGGAATGCATTAGATTTGCCAGCTCCGAGGCCAGACTAATGTTGGAAGAAATGATCTTACCTTTCTGGAATGCACCCTGCTCATCTAAGACCAAACGCGGCAAAAGAGGCATAAGGCTGGAGGACATAATTTTAGATAGAACCTTACAAACAAAATTACCCATGCATATTAGCCTAAATTTATCCAAAGAGGAAGCACCATCAGATTTTGGAATTAAGGAAATAAAACAGTTATTTATTCCTTTGGGCAGGTATCCCATTTGAAAGAAATAAACAATTGCCTTACCAAAGTCCGTCTCCACTACCTCCCAACATTTCCTGAAGAATTTTCCTAGAAATCCATCAGAACTAGGAGAACTATCAGGATCCATATCCCACACTATTTGTTTGATTTCTTCTCTGATAGGAGTCGCTTCTAGACTAGCCACGTCTTCATTGGACAGAATTTTGGGAATACAATCCAGAAGATCATGATGCTCTATAATACTGGTTGGTTCATGAAACTTCTCGAAGAAAGAGGCAATATACTCAGCAATTCCCCTTTGATCCAAGGCCCAAGATCCATCCTCCCTCTTTAAAGCAGAAATTTGATTTCTCGCCCTCCTTAGCTTCACAAAGAGATGAAAGAGCTTGGAATTGCAGTCCCCATTTTTCACCCATCTCAATTTCTCCTTTTCAGCCCAAAGAGCCTCGTGTCTACAACTTGCAGTCAATAAGGCTGTTTTTGCATCAGCCTCTTTATTGAAAAGATCATCAGACATACCTGATTCTTCAATTGAGTCTTGGATCATTTTTAAAATCTTCGTTGCCTGCTCTAACTCCATATTTAGATTTGGAAAGGAATCACGTGCCCATACCTTTAACAACCCCTTTACTCTCTTCAGCTTTTCAGATAAAACATATATAGGGTCACCTATTAACTGCATCTTCCAGGCCTCATCAACCACTAGAAGAAAATTTTCGTTTTCCATCCGAAATCCATGCAACCTGAATGGAATGTTATTCGACTTTGAGACAATATCAGAAATTACAAGCAACTGGGCATGATCTGATACCGAACTCCACAAGACATGCTGCATAACATTTCTGAAAAAATCCACCCATTTTTCATTACAAAAACTGTGATCCAACACTGTTGCCACATGTCCTCTTCTCCTATTATTAGTCCAAGTAAATTTTTTCCCAGTAGATGAAATTGGTAATAACAGACAAGCATCTATCATCGCCTGGAATTCAGCAGCAGAGCCAAGATTAAAGGCTCCTGGTCCCCCTTTTTCATTGGAAAGCAAAGTTGCATTAAAATCTCCAAGAATAGACCATGGCATCGCAGAAGAAACCTACGATTCCAACTCCAACCATAACTGGCGTCGAACTACTTTGAAAGAACTTGCATGAACAAAAGATAAGCCGATCTTGCTACCAGGCCAGTCACACTCCACTGAAATATGTTGTTCCGACATTGCTTTAACAATTGGACGAGCTATCCCACACTTCCAATTAATCCACAAATTTGGAACCATATTCTGCCTATTATTGTGAATAGAATCAAATGAATAACCCAACTTATTGAAAAACAGAGAGGGAAATCTACTCACTTGAATCGTAGGTTCAGCCAAGCATAAAATCTCTAAGAAAAGCTCCTTTACCAACATTCATAAGGCCCTTTTACCAGCAGCCTTCCTCACCCCACGAATATTCCAGAAAAGGACCCTCATAGGTCACTAATTTACTGCCGAACGCTTGTCAGACTTTTTAGTGTGACCGCCACCCTTTTTCTTTTGCTTTCCAGCCGCCGCGTTCCCTCCATTTTCTTTCTCCCTCAATAGAGCTTCCCTATCCACAACACTCATGTCTGAATGCGTGATTGAGAGAAGGCCCCTTGAGTTTATAGCAGGAATAAAGGGATCATTATGCTCCAAAAAATACTCCGCCGGAGATGGAGGCTGCCGCCCCATCTGGTTCACACCTGAATGACCACGACCAGCCACCACAGGCCCTCTTCTTTGACGGGTAGAGATTCTGAGATCAAGTCCTTGAACTTCACTCTGAGACTCGTTCATGACATCATGGCCTGTGACTTCAATGGGCGGGTAGGGAGGAAACGGGTCCCCATAAGAGGATCCATACTCTAAACCCGAATCCGACCCATTATCTAATGCATTCTCCAACGGATCTTGGAGATCCTTATCCATTGAATTTTGAATTTCAAAATCTTCTTCAGTAACCACCGTGACATCCTCCTTTCCTACTTCATTAGGAGCAATTAGAGGCGCTTCCAAAATTATTTGGAGACCTCCACCTTCCACTGAATCTTGATGATTCCCTAAATAGGAATTATCTTTATTTGCATTAAGAGAATCCCCATTTAAACTTGGTAACTCCACCACCGAGTTAACCCTCTCTGGGTTGACTCCATCTTCCACGAACACCGTCCCTGGGACTAACGCAGCGTTGTCCTTGGTGGATTACTTTGCTTCCTCTGTTTTCTTCAATCTACAAGCAGATACTTGATGGCCCAATCTCCTGCAGTACTCACATCTCTCAACATTGTCTTTGTACACCACTATTTGACGAAAACCAAATACCTTGGCAGTACCTCGTTCTAATCTTTCGACTTGAACTTCGTCAATCCTCACAGCCGACTCCGATATATCAATTTCAACAAGCACCCTTGCAAACTACCCAAGAATACCTTCCCTTGTCCTCCGGTCTAAAGCCACAGGGCAACCCACTGCCTTCACAATAGATAGTAGCACATTCTCATGCCAGTAGAAGATTCGAAAGATGGATCCAAACAAGTTTTGTGAATGTCTGCTTCTCATGGATATTGAACTCAGGCTTCCAGTGTTGGAATTGGATAACCTGATCTCCTACTAGTAAGGGACTCCTCCTCCATACTGCAGACTTGTCGCCTTCACATTGAAATTGAAAGATTACAAACCCTTTCCCAAGGGGATGCATGGTCACGCCTTTACTAAGTTTCCAGTTGACACGTGCCTCCTCCCTCAAACCATCAAGTGAAATCAGGCGGAATTTCACTCTCCCTATCAGTGCAAAACGAAAGTTTTGCCTTTTGGATTGGTAATCTTGTTGGGGAATGACAATGCGACTGAAATTCCCTGCCTAGATTGGATCAGGGAATGAATCAATCACAGGCCAAGAAGAGTTTCCCACTACCTTCGCATATGATCTTTTATTCACCACCACCTCCGGTAAACCATTAGGGACCAGAACCTCTGGACCTCGATCAGGAGATTCCCTAGCACCTCCATCACCTTCTTCTTCGTCGGCTGAATCCCTTCCCAAATCGCCAGACACTCTCTCTCCTCCTTGCATTTTACCTTATCCCCCACCCTCTATTGCTACTGCTTTTCCTCCTCTTCTTCTCTCAGATGCAACATATTACTACTAAAACTTTATTTAAATACATTCGTTAGTGTTCATTACTGGGAACAAAAGGCGAAGACCCATATCAAGCTTCTCTTTGATGAAGTGTTGATCGATCTCTTGCTTGGTTCAAACATACCGGATAGGGTTGTGAGCAATGCTAATAGCAGATTTACTATCATAAAATAACTTTATAGGAATGGTGGCAAAGACAGCCAAATCTGTGAGAAAATCATGAAGCCATAGGAGCTCACAAATGCCATGTGCTATAGCATGGAACTCTGCTTCAGCACTTGAATGGACAACCATGGCTTGCTTCTTGGTTCGTCATGTAACAAGGTTACCACCAACAAAGGTGTAATAATCAGTAGTAGACCTGTGGTCATCAGGGAACCTGCCCAACCAACTTCCATGAAGCCTCGACCCGAAGGTGATCATGAAGAGAAAAAAGAATGCCACGTCCTGGGATAGATTGATAGCCAAAAAAATTGCCATAAAAATGAAAAGTAAAGTAGTCAAAAAAAAATTCCATAAAAATGAGTTCAAGTACTTATATAATAGTATGATAGTATGATATGATATATGAAGAAATGGCTGTCGGAAGTGGTTAAAGTAGTAATTCGCGAGCTATAAGAATTCTCGTCCATGATTTTGATTCACATTTCCTTAATAGCAGATCTGATCAAGGAAACTTTAGGTTTCAATTATGAATTCCCCAACAAGTAAGATTGAGGACGTGTATTGGTGTTAACCCCCAGTAGCCTATATGAAACTGATTGTTGATGGTTGTTCTCTAGGTAACCCAAGTCTTTCTAGGGCTAGTGGTATATTTAGGGACCGCCATGGTGTTTCGTGTAGATGTATTACTAAATTTGAAGGGATAGGAATGAACTATAAAGTAGATTTTGAAGTGTTCTTTGAAGGTCTCCATCATGCCTCTGACTTGGGGATAACTAAACTATTAGATAGAGTGTGACTCCCAGCCTACAGTCAGTTGTGTCAAAAATAATTGAATACCATGAAAATTTCATCATAAATGGGTATTCTATGCAAAGTAATTGGAGTGTACTAATTGGTTCATCTTGGATAACTACCAAGAAATAAATGTAATTGCGAATAGGTTGGCAAAACATGCAGTTATAACAAGCTCTTTGACGGTCTAGAATTCCCTTCCTCTGATTGCATCAAGTGATATTTGCTGGGATGCTCAAATGAGACAAAGGTTTAGATTCTCTTGGGTTTTTATGTCTCCTTCTGATTGGGGTGCCTCTCTACTAATGGCAATGCTGAAGGTGGGGATGCACCTCAATGGTATTCTGATCTCTGATTCATTGCTTTGAAATTTTTTGTTTTATTCTTAATATATTCTTTTGTTGATCTTTAGCTAAAAAAAGAAATATGAATTAAGAACATTACCCATTGGTGCAAGTTCATACCTAGACACAACGGGTGTGGAAAGATTGTACTGTCCCCACATTAACGATGCTCTTGTGAATACTCTCATTGGCCCACACGTTGTCATGCGCTAGCAGGGTAGTGTTCTCTTGCCCATTTATGTTAAGGCAAGTGTTTTTTGTCCGAGAGAGAGCCTTGTGCCCGGGTGCGCCCCCAGGCATGGAAACTTTAGTCATTTCGACCCTCTATTATCTCCTTTTCACACGATCCTTGCTTGATTGCGCACAGAAACTTTTGCCACAACAATTTATGGGGTAAAAATAAAATATGATAATAATAGATAAATATATTCCAGAACAAGAAATAAGCTAGGTTTGGCACTTTGAAATATGCTTCCCAACCCACGTTTTCGTTTAAATGATAAATTGAAGTTGCAATTCCAACTTTTTCAATCCATGGACTCATAGTAGATGTTCATGACTACAAAGGCATGAGATAATCTAGGTTGGAGTATAGCAACCTCTTCAGCTTATTTAATTCCATCATTGTTCTTTTTAATTGCCGTATTGGTTATGGAAAATGAACAACAGGGGCAAGAGTTATAAGATTGTTTGTAATGGATCTTGGACACCCCCTTCATCTTATTTAATTTCATTATTTCTTATGTAATGGATCAAAAATTTCAACTAAAATATAAAACAAAAAAAAGTTCTTTTTTTTTTTTTTTTTCTTTTCATCAAAGATTTACGAAAAAATCATGACTTCTCAGTCTCATCTATCCTATTTATCAAAAATGTCATGTTAGTGCAAAAAAGCCATACATTAAGGTGGATGGAGCAATGGACCGAAGGAGGAGCGGCAGGTAGAGAATATATGTTACATCATAATCACATCATATCATGGATAGAAACTCAAAACTCAAAAAAGTTTGAGAGAGAGAGAGATAGAGGAGATAGATGGAAACCCCAGAATTCAAGAAATGAGAGGTAGGAGAGATGGACGGAATCATGGAGATAATGGAATACCTCTATTCGCAATCTAACTCCACTACCAATGCCACCACCACAACCATAGTCTCCAAGCACCCAATTTCTATGTGAAAGAAATAGAATTAGCTTTTCAGCTTTTTCTAGATTTTTGTTTTTTCTTTTCGTGAATGAAAAGTAAATCCAGGCAAACTAGGAAAGTATTTTGATTTCTTTTCACAAGAAACAAAATATGAAAATATATCAAATGACTATAGAAATAGAAATAGATGTAGACACCTCATTTTTTTAACCCTTGGCCCTTAGTGATGGACTAAATGATGACGAACAAATGTTCCAAGACGTAATATATAGGATCCATTTTTGGGCTTTGGAGGTTACCCCTGACCCCAATGATATCCTGAATTCTTATAATAAACATGACAGAAAATTCCCTAGAAATGAACAAAACACCTTCACCGGTTTAAACATGTCAGCTACCTTGAAATTGGGTTAGTCTCAAGAATTAATAAATAATTTCAAGTATTAAAGTAGTTTGGGAAAGCTTTAATTTTAGTAATTATTTTACATAAGATTCCATTTTTCGTCTTGTGGGATCCATTATTTAATTAAAAAAAAAAAAGCGTTTTTCAATTTTCATCCCAATTTAAAATGCTTAAAATAAGCTTTTAAATTATCTTAAATAAATCATGAAAATTTGACTTCTAATACATATTTCAAGGAGTAGGCTAGATACCCCAAACATAGAACCAAACCTACCCTAGGCCAGGCTTAGACTTGGACCAAGCCCAAGCCCTAAGGTCAGCCCAAGTCAGCAAAATTTAATCGGCCAAATTTTCACAGAAGCATGAACTATATATGGCCTTCCCTGCCTCACCCTCCACCTCCAAAAAAAAAAAAGGAAAATGGTTGGGTATGCCGTTGATATCAAGTTTGTTAATACCCATTGTGTCTATCTCTCTCTTCCCTTTTTCTGAAATGACCCTCATATCGTTCCTGAATGATAGTCCATCATGTGATCCTATTTGTGCTATCTGCTAGCATGCTTGATATCAGCGGCATACCTATCCCACTCCCAAAAAAAAATGTAGGAGATATTAATTTTAGGAGAATGGTTCTCTTAATTTACTGTGAAGGGTAAACAAGCACCCTCTTTCTTCAGAGAGCAAACCAGGTTCTCGTACAAGAATGGATGGGACTGATCGATCCAAAAGAAAAACACCTGTAATAAATTCCATCCGCATAGATCAGATTGTACGAGAACCTAATTCACACTATTTTCTCCATCTCTCTCCTCACATGAAATGGCCTTTGAAGCTTCAATAAATGAAAAACCAATTTATCACTCTCATCGGTGTACCCCCTATGACACTTGCTGAGAAAATCATTTCTCTTAGTTTTGATCTGCCCCATATACACCATGTATTGGATATTGGGATCTCTCCATAAATACCAGAAATCTAAATCTGACATCCCCTCCTTCTTGTGATATATGAAGTAATGGTTTTGAGCTAAAATTTACTTATATAAGCCTGAGATTGAATGGATAATGTATCTATAAAATTTGTGCATAGACAAAACTACCAGATGGCCGTGGCAAGTCCAGGGAATCTGCACGTATTAGCATTTAAACACATCATTAAACACAACTGGTTGATACATCGCCAATACTAGCTAGGTAAACTCTTGTAATTGACTCAAGAAATCATATATAGCACAAAGCTAGAGGGAGGAAAGGTAGGATGGAGCTCCTTTACGGCACAGCAGAGGTGGCTGTGCATATTCAACAGTTTGGAGCATCTCAAGGCATACGTTCATGTGTCGGAGTCTGTCTCAGGGTGTTCTAGCCATCAGATGTGCGCTGTCACCCCTGCCAGACCATAGAAGAGCCAGATGGTGGGTAGAAACATAAGAAGATCACTCAAAATCCAAGTAGAGCTTTGGTCATGGGCTGGAAGATGTGATGAGGATCTGATTCCAAGGCAGTGACCAATGCAGGCCATAGTATAGTAGACACTACCCATGACCCATCCCCCTTGGCACTCGGCCTCTGGTTCATATACCCCACCCCTATCCTTTTTATTGTTGAACATACTGTACCCAGCACCGGAGACCCAAACCCAAAGTCCAATTCCGCCACTGGAAACCGATGACCGGACGATACCACAAGTGCAGGTCCTCCCCGGCCTAGCACAATCTTGGCTAGCATCAACCCTGGTCTGTGACACTCGATCCAATCAATCAAGTCCAAGAAATGAGCTTCATTAGTCACCTTCCCAATTGATTCATGAACCATAGTTGCCACACTAGAAAGTGGCAATTGCTTCAAATCCACCACACTTGCCTCTCCAACTGCCACAGACAACACATTTCCTATGTAATTAGACATGGAATTTGGATCTGGACCCATTCTTTTTCGTCCATCCACTAACCACCCCATCTTACAATGAGTGTTAGATTCATCAATGGTAGCCACCATAATCTTCCAAACATATGCAGAGAAAGCCTCAATCTTAGTTCTCTTGACACCTCCCATGGAAGCCAATGTCTGCAAATGATCTATACTTGATGCATCGATGTGATAGAGCCGTTTAAGCAAGATATCATTTGCTGGCATATTGATAATCTCCTCCAGGCTACATGAAATGAAGCAATCGTCCAATGAGGGGTCATAAGTAGAAGGAAGCCGCGGTCGGAGATGCCTTCGATGATCCGGTACGCATGAAATCGACTTCCCCTGAGCTAGTTCCGACCAGGACGCAAGAAATTTACCGAAGGTGCTTGCGTCCCCTAATGCGTGATCAAATGTGAATGTAATGGAGATGCCTCCACAAGCGTAATTGGTTACCTGGACTTGTAATGGAACCTCACATTTGGTAGACACTAGTTTACCTTGTAGAGACTTGTTAAGATTGTAGAAGTCCAAGTCTTCTAAGGAGATATTTGCATAGGCTTCTACAAGTAAGGCACCATGGTTGTCACATACTATCTCTGGTTCACCACTTTCTGGTTTTGTAACAATTTGGCCAGCAAATGGGTAATAGTGTTTGAGGGTTCCTGAAAGGGAACTCTTAAGGTCCTTAACAATGGTAGGGAAGCTCTTGAATGGTGGTTTGGGGTAGACATAGAAGTATGTCACCGGAAAGCGGCCGGAAAGAAGATCGAGGTTTGAAACTGAGATGACATAGGGTTGTGAAGAAACACCAGAAGCCTTAACAATGCTTTTTCCGGTGAATTTTACGTCGAAATCGTCCGTTACCGGGTTTTCGACCTCCATTAGGAAGTGTTGAAGAAGAATTTGGAAAGCCAATAGAGAAGATGTTTTTTCTATTGCTTTGTGTAAGATACTTGTGGCTTATTTATCATAGAATGATGAAGTTCTTTGTAGGGGAAAATGAAGAAGTCATCCTTGAGGTGGTGGGCTTTCACTCTCTTCTGATGTGACAAATTCATGACAATTAGGTCACTACAAAACATGGATGTCTTGTGGTTGTGAATTGGGTTGGGTTGGGTTGGGTTGGGTTGGGTCGGGTCCGCTTGGCTCGGCTTTATCCATGTTGAAGCAGGTTGAGAGCTGAGGGTAACAGTGAAGTGATCAATCGACGATCTGTTTTACTTATAGACATCAATCCAAGATTAAGAATTTGGGCAGAATTCATCTTTAAAAACTAGTCATTAAAGAGAGGACATTCAAGTACTTATGAGTCATCACATCGGGTTATTCATTTTCCATGTGAGATTATTGTTTGGAACCCAAACAGAAAATATTTGAAGGCGGTTCGGTTTAGGTAAATTGGTTAGTCCGTTTGCTACAGGTGAAAGATTGGACAATTAACAAATGGCCTTTCTTGAGAATGATCCGTCACTGTCTGTAGCATGGTGCTCTTTAGCTTTCAACTTAGATGGTTCAGAATCTTATGGAGAATCATGGTAATTTAGGGTGGGGCGTGATGGCGTGTGGATTCAAAGTTGTGGCTTGAATGTCTTGAACCCGGGTCGGATCCTTTTGGATCTGTTATCAGTTTCAAAATTCAATTAAATTGATCCATATCCATATCTAGATCCAGATTTGCAATCTATATCAAATTGAGATAGGTTACTTAAATTTAGATCAGTATACAATAGATATTTGTGGGTTCTAGTTCTTTTGCATGGCCGACATTTGGATGCCTTCTTAGACTACTTCTTATACCATTCATTTACCTTTTGCAATAATGTGGCAATTTCAACAATTGGATAGGAAGCTCTTGATTTGGATTATAACATTTATTTATGTATTATTATTATTTTTTTTTATATATAATTTTATAGTCAAATATTATTATATAGTCTTTCATATATTGGTATATATGTAATCTTTTGGTAGTGGATACACCACTCAATGATTCTAGAGCTTCAAAGTATTATTCAACATTTGGTCTGAAATTTGACATGTAAGTAGGATAGTAGATTCACATGTCAAAAAAATTCGGGTTCTCGGGTTCTATCTACCCTACCATATGAGATTTTTTTTTATCATATACAAAGTCATTCCTTGTAAGCCATGCAAGAAAAGGCTCCCCTTACTTAAATTTATATATATTTTTAATTACGCATCTCATAATTTTTTGTATTAATGAATTTTAATTACAGTAAAGGGTTTTTTAAGCAAGCGCCGTAAAGGAGTACACCAATGAGATGTGACAAAACGGTTAAATACATAGGAGAGCAATAATGTCATTTTGTATGTGTGTGAACGAGAAAGAGAACATGCGAATGGGATCCGGCTCGTCTCCAACGAGCGTCCAACGATGTTGTCGATGATGAACACGTGGACTCCGATAAATCCGATGGCTTGGCGACTTCGACGATGCTTCTGTGATTTCCCAGTAAATTCTCGAAAAATCTATTGCTTCCACGGCCGCCGGAAAGCAGTGTACACGACCGTCTCTTACTGGGTTGATGATCTCGTAGTCGGATAATGTAAATTGAAGCATACCTGAATGGATATTGTTATTAGAAATCGAAGCATAATTTGTATCGAAGGTTTCATTTCCATCTTGTGTTGCTTCTCTGATTCGAGTTTAGTGTATCTTTGGTGTTGGTTTGAAGTTTGATGGTTCAGTTGATAAATGTGGGTAATCTCCGACCGGAATCAGAGATAGCGTGTCGGAATAAGTTGCCGGTGAAATTGGAGATTGAAGAGCATGGACCTCTCAACAAGCGATCCAAGTTCTCACCTCCTTGTCAGCAGGTCTCAATTCCACTCCGATTATACCTTTGTTTCTATACTAGTTTAATTTTATGTTATGACTTTTCATTTTTTTTTTTCCTTTTTCCGGTGGAGATCCGGCTCCTGTTCTATCTATTTCAGTAGAACAAATTTAGGGGTTTTCAACTGTTTAGGCTTTTGGGTGTCCCTGATTTGGGCTTCTGTTTGTAAACGGTTTTTAAAGTGAGTTGATTTTATTTAATTCATGATGTTTGGTTATGCAGCAGTGAAACTCTGGATGTGAGGGTTTTCGTCGGAACAGAAGAGAGAAAGGAGGGAGAAGAACAAGATGTGAAACTCCGAATCAGATCAAAAACCTCTATGTTTGGGGTGGTATTTTTAGACCCTAGATCCAAGTACCGCAAGTTAATACAATTCCTCAAACCATCTGCAATGGTTCCGTTGGAAGAGGAAGGTGAAGGACTCCGGTGCCGCTGGAGGAAGGTTTCAGTCGTTCATCGCCTCTGCAATCGTTCAGCAAAAGGAGAGGCAGGAGGAGAGACAGGTCGAAGTTGACGAGCCGTCGGATTTTTTGAAATCCGCGTGTTGATTATCGGAAAAATCGTTGAACGCATGTTGGAGCGTTAGTCGTAGGTGACGAGCCGGATCCATGCTAATGCACCCTTGCATGGCAGCTAAGTGAACATTTTCCTTATAATTATTTACTTATTATATTAGGAGAATGTTTTTGGCTTCGGGTGTAATCTCTATTAGCAGTTCTTTTTTTTTTCTCTCTTCTCCCGTAAGAAATGATCATTCTACCCCTTATTGATTGAACAAAAACAGAGGTCTTCATTGATTGTAATCTAGGGCCCGTTTGATAACGTAATCAGAAACGTGTTTCTGTGTTTTTTTGTTCTCAAAAATAAAGAAACGGCATAAATACCGTTTGGTAAAAGTGTTCTGTTCCACTTGTTTCTTAAAACATAAATTGAAATTTATAACAATTTATGCTCCAAGAAACATGAATGACGAAACAAGTTTTACTTGTTTCGCTCGTTTCTCGAAACAAAATTGGGGTACAAACAATCGATCGACCACGGGGTACAAACAATCGATCGACTACGGACCCTTCTACATCTCGTTGGTGGAACACCTTTCATTGTCACCCTCTTCATCACCGTCGCTGCTCGGTGCGGCTACGAGGAGCTCTCGAAGACTGCTACCGCTCAGACAAGAAACGTTCGTCTCTCTCTCTTTGGCCTTACTTCAACCTCATGGAACGGATGGAATTTGGGGCATTCCCGATCGGGGCCCTTCCCATTGCCGCCATCGATCTGCATCATAACAGATTGGGATGGACTGGGGAATTGCAGGGAGGGCGGAGGTGGGTGCAAGGGGGAGGAGTTGGGGAGCCCTTTGCTTATGAAACTAAACCTAGTTCAGAGGATGGATTCTTCGTCTCCGGCGCCAATGGGGATCTCAAACTCAGTTCACAAAATGGGTTCTCGATCTTTAGATCTGACGGCATTACGGCTGACTCCGCCATGGCATCCGAGCCTTCCGCAGCCCCTCTGGCCAAGCTTTAGCATAGCTCGTTGCAGGCCCTCATAGCCTCCGGCAATTTCAGGAGTATAAGAGGGTAAGATTTGCATCAGGAAATAGCCACAGAGAGAGAGAGAGAGAGAGAGAGAGAGAGAGAGAGAGAGAGAGAGAGAGAGAGAGAGAGAGAGAGAGAGAGAGAGAGAGAGGGAGGATATGGTGAGGTGGGGGTCGTCGCAGATTTACGGCGGACGGGAGAGTTGAGGTGAACGCTGGGTCGGGGGTGAGAGCGAGAGAGGGAGGAGATGCAGACTGCTTGTGAGCCTTATGGGTCCAGAACCTCATGGTTCCAGAAACAATAATTATCAAACACCTCTCTTACCTGTTTCTGTTTCCAGAAACAGCAATTTCTGTTTCTGTCGTTTCTTGGAACAGAAACGGCAGAAACGTTATCAAACGGGCCCCTAGCCTCCGCTACCAAACAGAAAACACCTTCCCTTACTTTATTTTGGCTTGTGGTATACTATCTTATGAATCACGCTTGATACACCCAATGATCAGAATTGTCTTGTAGTCTTCATCGTATATATAAGAATTGTCAATTGTGACAAGCGTGATATGAAACCAGGCCAGAATGCCCACCCCCAAAAGATCCATTTTCTAGGTAGCTAAAACCCATCGGACCCAAGGTACCTAAATGGACATTCTCTTAGGAACGGATCTAGCCAAATGAAAATGGATATATATATATATATATATATATATATCGGATCAGACCTGATCCGGGTCATGCTCTGCACTTGTGCAGTCCCTATAGTTACCTTTACCCCAATGCAACTTGAGGGGACATTAATAAGCTTCTTGGCATTATTGTCCTCATAATGCTTGTCACCAATCACCCACCATTCATGGTGGGTGGAGCACCATGGACGGTTCAAAATCTTCTTCTCTCTCTCTCTCTCGTTAGGTCGGTAGCGACGTTGGCAGACCAGGGGCAGCAAGTGGGTGTCCCAGTTTGAATCTATGATAATTATCTTACGTAAATTAGATGTGATGAGACATTAGTCCAATCTCTAGGTAGTGTTCTATAGCTGCCATTAGATTCGAATTTCTTATCTGATGGGAATGAAACATTGAGATTTAAAGTCTGACTCGATTGATCCGCATAGGCCTTCTGCAAAAAAAATATTAAGTCGTCTTCACCACATGGCATTTTTGGAATCAGCTGCTTTGACCACTAAGCCATAGGAGTACTGGTGGTCATCAGTTCATTCCATGGCTACCTGAATCGGATAAACCATGGTTCATTCAGTCTATAGACCGCCTGGTGCAATGGTCCAAAACCCAGTTCGTTTTCGAAAGCCTTGAAATATTCAGATATTTTGGCAGCTCAGTGCTGTTTATATAAGTATCCATGTGGCAAGTTAACCCAAAGGAATAGTCGAGTTGGCAAGGAATCTTCATCGCAGGAAGCGTGTGGTTTTGAGTTCAACTCTTCTTACCTCTTCGGGACCACTCACACGGGGATGTTTAGATGATTCTCATTAAACCCCGGAATAATCCGATCCATGCAATTGTGAAGTCAGTATGAACCCACGGGATTAGTCAAACCGAAGACTTGGATATCCATTGTTAGAAAAAAGAAACACTTGGAGATGAAACCCCCCCCCCCCCCGGCAACCGTTTTGGACAATAGATTAGAACTATATAGGACTATAAGTTATAGATCAGAGGGGGAAGAATGTCCATCTGTGCATCAGTGTAAAAGCTCAACGCACTGCAATTACACCATAGCATGTTCACAATTTAGTCTTTTTTTTTGCTACAGGACAGGTTCGAACCTGAAAACCTATTCGAACGTAAAAATGTCACCTGCCACGAAAGCAAGGGACTATTGACCTGCACGAGGAGTTTTAATAGTGTGACAAATTAATTTGAATGTGGTTAATTTAAGAGGTCCCTTATGACATATCTTTCTTTCTTTCTTTTTATGAACATTTCCTATCAACTGCCCATAATTCAAGTAAGATGGCAACTGGGGTGGCATTCCAAGTTCCCAACTCAAGAAAAGATGGCCTAAGAAAGAGAAGTGGGACGGGATATTCCAACTCAAGATTGTCATGATAGTGATTGCTTCCACAATAAGCAACACCTTAATCAACTAAGCTAACAGTAGTTGTTGGCTATCACAACTAAATCAAAGTGTCAAGGCATCTGGTCAAAACATATAATATTTTCAATCATCGATTTTCAAAAGTCTATAATGGAGGCTGTATGGTGACATACCATCAATCAATTTTATAAAAGGAAGGTCAAAAGGAAAAGGATTAATCTGAAGATAAAGACTTTCCTAAAATATTTGGGCCTGACCCTGGGATGATGGATGGTAAAATATCTTCTTTTACCCTTTATCTTTTTTTTTTTTTTTTTTTTTTTTACTATTCATCACAGTTTGCCGTATGACAATTATGGGTCTGTTCACTCTCTTTTCTTCTTTTTGGCGGAACATGGAAATGTTGACATCATAGAGGATTGCCATCCAGTATCGTTGATCTTTTTTCTTTTTTTCTTTTTTTCTTTTTTTGATCTTTTTTCTTTTTTTCTTTAAGGCAGTTTTTCTTCTCCACATGATGAGTTCGCAGTGTGAATTAAAGGGATGTGTACATTTCCCCTCTCCCTCTCCCTTTAAAGGGTATCTGTGGCCTTAAGAAACTCGATCCACAAAAAAGATACCTCGTTGATGAAGTTTCAGTATAAACAAGTAACAGAGGTGCTCCTTGTCAAATGAGTTCATATTGTGAATTAAGTCATACAAATGCTACAATCAACATGAGAATATTAAGCATGTTTTCCTTTTTGGTGAGTTTACCCGGAGGATTTGGGTTATTGGTCCTTTGGGTCTCAAACTTGGAACTTCTGAACGCTCTTTTTTCACAATTTTAATTATGTATTTCTTTAACTCTAATGACATCCCTAAAAATAAATTGGACTTCTTTTTCAGTGTCTTTATAATTATGTGTTATTACATCTAGAAACATAGGAAATACTGAAATAGGTCACATTTGGACTTGAAAACTCAATCCCTACATTATTGTACACAAGGTAGAATACTAAGTCTCTAATGGCATCCTTACACACAGACCTTTACTAACTTCTTATGCAGTTAGCTATATCTACAAGTACTTAATAAATAAACCCCTCGTACACATTTCAATTGTATTCCACGA
The DNA here is from genome assembly GCF_013358625.1 of Macadamia integrifolia. Lineage (NCBI taxonomy): Eukaryota > Viridiplantae > Streptophyta > Magnoliopsida > Proteales > Proteaceae > Macadamia > Macadamia integrifolia. The sequence continues at coordinate 4,309,111 of NC_056562.1, read as the reverse complement.
ATTCTACTAACAAGAGGGGGAAAATATCTCACTTCTTTATCTGCGAATCTTTTTTAATATCTGTCTAGATAACAACTCTTTCTCTTTTTTTTTTTTCTATAAAATAGTTTTAATCAGCACAGTATAACTGATCACACTAAAAAATATATCTGGATGAGCTACTCTTAATCTATGCTAACTACATGATGACAAGAAATGGTATTGAAAAGACATCAAGGGACCTTCTCTATAAGATGAATTAAGCTAAGAATGAAGGATGAGAGTAGGGGTGCAAGTTTGGCCCTAATGGCCCGAATCTGCCCTTGGCCCACCCTGATCCCGAATAAGTATTGATCCAAAAATTTTGGCCTTGAGGGCCAGCCGAACCCTGAAATTTCTGACCTTGAGTCAGGGTCAGGACGAGTAAGAGCTGATGTCTTTGGCCCGCCCAGCCTGCCCTGAACCCAGCCCTAATTTTTTTACCCTAACTTTTGACCCTGGTTTTGGCCCGACCCGGCCCTGGTTTTTGCCACTGATGTTGACTTTTGATTTTTTGATGTTCTCCTCTTTGTTTAACATGACAAGGGTTTTGAGATCTTCGGATTGTTTGCTTTATTAGGATGACCTCTTTGTTTATCATAACAAATAATTGAAATTTTTTAGATTATTTACTTTCTTAGGATGATATTCTCTTTATTTATCATAATAATTGGAGTTATTTGTATTGTTTGAATGTTTGCTTTAGGATGTTCTCCTCATGACAAGTTATTTGTGACTTAGAGTTTTTTATCTCCTCTTTATTATGAATCTTTTTATTTTTTAGTTATTTCATATTTTGCAGGGTCAAAGTCAAGGTATACCTAGCCCTTGACGGCAAACCAGAGTCAGGTTCAGGGTCAGGGTCAGGGTCAGGGTCAAAGTCAAGGTCAAAGTCAGAATCAATCAGGATAATCCTGGCTCGACCCTAAAAAATCAAAACCAATCAAGGTGGGTAAGGGTTGGGTTTGGGTTAAAGTTTTGCGACCCTGAGTCAAGGTCAAGGCGAATTTGGGCCTAGTTAAGGGGATTCAAGGTTGGGCAAAGATTTTAAGAAGCCTGGCCCAACCCGGCCCTATTGCACCCATAGATGGGAGGTAAAGCGATGCGATGGACCAAGGGAATCTTATGTTTGGCGTTAGTACCAAATATTGGCCATGGACCACTATCCCCCATTTTTTTTGGAACTGCGTATTTTTTGTTTAACCCAATATTTTTTATAAAGGCTAACAACAAATTAGTTATTTTGTTAGAAAAACATAGCTAAAAAAAAAAAAGAAGAAAAACATAGCCTACAAGGCTATGAAGAGGAAAACTATGATTATGGATCCCAACTCCATTTTAAATACTTATTTTGATAATTAATATAACATTTTGTTCTCTTATCGAAAAAAATAAATACCACTAAGATCTATTACAGTAGAATCATATTTTTATAATTTATGAAACTTCCAAACATAAATTAATTTTTAGACTCAAACCTTAATAGTGTGACATGGATGTATATATGGATCCTCTATCACATAGACTCAAGTCACCAACCAACATTTACTCGAGAAGAAAAAAAAAATCACTCAACCAACAACCATGAAAAGTATGGCATTGATCATATCGATTGATTCAAATCTCCAAATCTGTTTGGATCTAAATCTATTGATTATATCTGCATGCCTGGACTTTCATTATTATAATTTTTTTCCTTTTATAGTGGAATAAACTTTCTTATTTTACCATGGGTTAAGGTTTGATAGAATATTAGATTACGAAGATGATCACTCCATTTTTCTATATATATTAGTATCAACAATTAATCGCCAATTTTGCAACTCTAATTATATTTGACTTGTGTCATGGTCATGGTTTGAAGAATCAGATCGGATTGACCTGAATTAGTAGGATTAAATCGAATCGGTATTGGCCTTAACTGATCCCAATTCTTGGCTGATACCATGTCATTGGATTGCTACAGGCAAAGGGTAAAATAGTAAAAATAAATGGTTTTTTTTATTGGATTCAGGGTTATGTCAGCTATGAGAGAGTATTAATCCAGTGTTAATAATGTATATTAGTTTCTCATGATTTCCATCCTCCATCCCATTACCTTATTATGACAACAATTGTACCCATTCTACTAATATATATATATATATATATATATATATATGTAGTATTAATTGAAGCAAAATCTGTAGAAACACAACCATAAAATGATGCAGAATATAATGAAAAAAAATAGAACAAACAATGCACACAATTTTACAAGATTTGGCAAGGTTGCGTACGTCCTCGGTGAGATGAGATCCTGCTTCACTATCAATGGAGAATTGGGTTACAACGCTCATCCTCACACCTTTCAGAATTATTTGCATTACAGAGAAAGAAACTCTCACTATGTATATATAGCGAAAAATCCTAATCCGGAAATTATACAACTGCCCTCAAATAAAAAAAATTTCGAGCGCAACCCCTCTCGACAGGGGGACTGTCGTCCTGCCTTTCAAGGTGCTGCACACTAGTATTCCCTGGATTAAACTGTGACGAAATACAAGACATCGTACACCAAGTGCAAAGAAAAATTCTTAACCCAATAAAAAAAGTACAAAAAGTGTACTTTTTTCTTTTCTTTTCTTTTCTTCTCTTGGCTACCAAAAACAGCCTTAGAGTCAGAGATCCAGCATGTCTCAACGACAAAGAAAGAGGAGAATAGGGTGGGTTTGAGTTGTTCTTTCACTTAAGGGTAAGTTTGGCAATACACACTTAGGGTGTATTATGGGGAATGTGAGAAAATATAACCTGACTTAACAGCCAAATCTAACGGTTGGGACTATTAGATAGCATCTTTTTTTTGTAGGGGAGGGGAATGATATTTTTGGAAAGGTGGTGGGTCAAGTTGATAGTTCGCCTTAGTTCAGGGGAGGGGAGTGATGTTTACCCTAATCTTTTTATTTTCTCACCATTTCATTTATTTTCTTCTCTTTTCTTTTCTTTTCTTTTCTATATTCTTTTTTCCTTTCTTTTCTTTTCTTTTCTTCTCTTCTCTTGGGCTATGTTTGGTGGCAAAAGAAAATGGTACAAAATTATACCTTTCTTCTTGGGCTAAGAATTTCTCTTTGCACTTGGTATGTCTTCACCTAAGAGAAGATTCAACTTTTGAAATTTAAAAGTGAAGTTTTCTTTTGCTCCCAAAAAAAAAACAAAATCTTGCAAAAACCACAAGAAAACATGAGAATATATGAAAACATAATAAGTTGAAAAATGAATGATTACACAATGATTTCCTATGTGTCTATCTCTCTCCTAAAATTCAATTTTTTTTTTATTTTTTTCTTTTCTTTTCTTTTCTTCTCTTGGTTACCAAACATACATACTCTTTTTATTTTCTCACCATTTCATTTATTTTCTTCTCTTTTCTTTTCTTTTCTTTTCTTTTCTTTTCTTCTCTTGGTTACCAAACATACATATATACTCTTTTTATTTTCCCACCATTTCATTTTTTTTTTCTTTTCTTTTCTTTTCTTCTCTTGGCTACCAAACATAACCTAAAGAGAAAGGGGAAGTTTGGAGTATAGAGAACTCATAATGGAATCAGTACTAACTCACGTAGCCAACTGGTCAGCCACAGTACCTATAATTTTTTTTTTTTTTTCATAATTAAAGAGTTAAGAAAGAAAATACCCCCCATGGCCATTGCTTCTGCTTCGAAAGATTGACTTTTTTCTCGTAATCAAACCAAATGGCAGTGGTAATGAGACCTAATCGCCTTACGAAAGATATGAATAATATCTTGGACAATAGGAACCACTGATGCTAGAGGAGAGGGTTGCTCGCTGTTGACAGTGGTGACTAGAACCTTATTATCCAATTCAATCCTCAATGGCTTGTAAGATACCTAACTGACTAGCCATTGGTTCACCACATTGGATTGCATTAGACATATATGGTTGGGAGAGTGTCCCATGTAATGGTACAGAAGTGGATAACCGAATGGGTAGAATTGTAACTGTTGGCCACTCAAAGTGATTATTGTATACAGTGAGTGTGCTGGTGCGGTGAGTATTGAGTGACTGAGAGCATCCGGATACACATTCCGAGATCCTCTCGGCCATCCAATGCTTACTGCACCACTGCACTATTAATTAGGTCTTATAGTTTCTTAACCAAGCTGCAAATTTATTTCTTTTGTTTTTTTTTTTTGGGGGGGGGGGGCGGCGTGGGGGGTGTTACATAAATAGTAATTGTACGTAATTAAAGGTATATATTGATAGTAAGGATAGATTCGGAGACCTATAGGCCAGCTATATATCTGTAATACACATCTGATTTCTCTTATCAAAAGAACTTTTATTATTTCATGAAATGGCAGCAGCTATGACCTGTTATCACTCAATACAGATTCTTCTTCCAGCCCTAGCTAGTTTTCTTTCTAAACATCAACTACCAAGCATCATCTCTGAAATTTGAAGTGTTAGCCACCAGCAATAGTCTTATCATTGATATGTGTAGACCCTCCCAAGATGTCAATCTCTGCATAGATTCATTTGGAAGTGACCCAAGAACTGAATCTGCAGATCTGTATGGATTGGTCAAGATCTCCTTAGACGTTAGTGAAAAAAATCTCACTCAAGCTTCATCAGTTGCAGCCCAACTGCGTAGCCAATCCAAAGATCCATCACTCAAGTCAATCCTAGACTGCTGCAAAGGAAAATATGATAATGGAATCTCAGTTCTCCAATGGGCTCGTACATATGCAGAGGCAAAGAATTTTGACATTGTAGAAGGTAATATGGGAGGTATTGCATGGGCTGATGTTCCACAATGTATGGATGAGCTTAAAAAAATTCACCATTGAGGGCACAGAACCATTATTTGCAAACTTTGGCTGCAACTAGTGTTTGTATACTACATACTCTTGGTCTACCATGAAACTAGTGTGATCATTCATGCATGTATGAATGGGTTCTCCTTGATTAATTAATGAGATCTTCTATGTTATTTAAATAAATAATACAGTTAGGGATTAACATTAATAAAAAGTTAATCCTCTTTTTTCTCCTCTTTTTCTGCAGTGAGATTATTAATCCGGTCTTCCAAATAGTTTCTGATTTCCATTCTACTTATATGTTTCCACAACTTTTTCTCCTCTTTTCTGGAGTGATGTCACTCACTTCTAGATATATACGCTGGTAGGATGAAATTTTTATATTCCAACTGGTCATACTCATAGTTAGCAAATTCGGATTCGGGAATTATTCGGACGGAGAATTATTCGGAATAATTCGGACGATTAATTTAAGGATTCGGT
>NC_056562.1:4222797-4302397 GCF_013358625.1 Macadamia integrifolia | reverse complement strand
GAGAGAGGGAGAGAGAGAAGAAAACTAAGCATAAACTAGAAAATAAACTAAGGGGAATAATAAAATAGGAGGGGGGAGGAAGGGGCTTTTATAGGGTTTTTTTCTTGCCTCCTTCCTTCTACAAGTCTTCTTTAAGAAAAGAAAGAAAATTAAATTAAATTAAATCTTGGTAAAATCCCCATTCTCTGAGATATTGTGTGAGGAAAGAGAGAATCTGTTTCCAAAATTAACAAATTCTATTATTTCCTTACAATATTCACCAATATCTTGCAATCTTGATTAAATCAGAAAGGAATCTCTGCATAGCATCTTCAAGATCTTGTGAGGTGGCAAAGAGAGAAAATAATCTTCAGGATTTTGTAGGAGAGAGGATGTGGTACAAATGAGTAGGTCCCAACTTTGGACTGGTTCTTGATTTATTTTAAATACTTTCTCTTGTAGACTTGGAAACTAAAAGAAAACAAGAAAAATAAAAGTAGTACTATCCAAAGTGGGGCAACATGTACACTTATATCCCTAAGATTTCACACATTATTGTGCTCATCAAATTCTCCCATACTTGACTTTTGCTCATCCTCGAGCAAAATAAATAAATAAAGAAATGAAAGAAAAAGCCTAACTCACTTTCGTAGGAATCACGGTTGCATTTAGCATGTGCAACAAGCCTTTAAACCCCTAAGTTACCCTAGTGGACGAGTTGCGTCTCGTAGGTGTTTACAGTGAATATACACCCAAAATTCAGAATAAATAAATCCCAACATTGGCTAAAGGTAAGGCTCATACCGATCCAGAGCAAAGATAATTTTTCTTACAAGGGACCCCCATACTTGAACTTTTATTACCCTTGATCAATTCCAGGCACTAGCATATTTCTTAATTTGGAACTCACATCGTCTCTTCCAAAACATCCTTATCTTAAGGCAAAACCACTTGTGAAGAAATAGGGAACCAATAACTAAGGCGTTGGAGTGTTTTTGACCAAAACATATTACTAAGTATTAATGACATTTGCACATTTTTTCTCTTTTTTTTTGCTTAATAAACTCTATTCTACTCCATTATTTTTGCCCTGAATAACATGGTGGAGCAAACACCAGACACCCAAGTTATTATGTAGCTTCGCTTTTTGCATATGCCCACAAAGACAGTGATGTTAGAGTTCCTTCAGAAGTTTCCTCCCAAGGAATTTCGATCAAGACACCACGTTTTCTGAGGCACAATGACTTATCTAGTTCCAAGGGAATCAACTCTTATTCTTCTTTATACCGCATTTCACATTTCATTTAAAATTGTGCATTTGTCAACCCATGCCAAATTAAAAAGAATGTCTCAACTCCATATCAAAAGTACAAGGAACCCATAGACTTACATATGGTCCAACACTATAAAACAGGGGTCTCTTATTTTTCAAAAGAAAGTCCCATCTCAAGACACAAACTTGTTTCTTTCTTCTCAACAGGGTTTTTATACGTTCAAAATGGGTACCTTAGTCAAAACGTTTATTTTTATTCATCAAGCAACCGAATGGTATGATCATTAACCAAAAGCCAAAGTAGGATTTCATCCTTTAGCAAGCTCAAAAAAAAAAACACAAATAAAACAAAGTGAAAAAAGCAGAAACTGGTTCCCCTCCCCCACACTTAAGTCATGCAATGTCCTCAATGCATGGAAAGAATTAAAAATGAAGATAATGCAAGGGGGTCATACCTAATTAAAAGTTAATCGTCAGTGTAAAGAGGTTCATGGAGATCCATGACCTCTTCACTACCAGTATTAGGAAACTTGAGGAATGGTTTCAAACGCTGACCATTAACCTTCGAATTACCCCTGTTCCTGGATTCAAAATCTCCACAGCCCCATGGGAATATACATTATGGATAATAAATGGGTCATCCCATCGGGATCTAAGCTTACCAGTAAAAAGATGTAATCGAGAGTTGTACAATAAGACCTTATCACTAATTGTAAAAGATTTACGCAGAATGTGCTTATCATGAAAAGCTTTGGTCTTTTCCTTGTAAATCCTAGAACTTTCATAGGCTTCATTCCTAAGTTCCTCCAACTCAGATAGTTGGAGCATACGATGAATTCCTGCATCAGACAAATCAAAGTTTAGCTTCTTGATAGCCCAAAAGGCCTTATGCTCCAACTCAACTGGTAAGTGACAAGCTTTTTCATACACCAAACGGTAGGGAGACTGACCAAGGTCGATCTTGAATGCAATCCGACGGGCCCACAAGGCATCAATGAGCCTAATGGACCAATCCTTATTGTTAGGATTAACAGTTTTCTCTAAGATTTGTTTGATCTGCCTATTAGACACCTCCACTTGGCCACTAGTTTGGGGGTGATAAGGGATAGATAACTTATGGTTGATCCCATACTTTTTCATTAGGGCCTCAAAAGGCCGATTACAAAAATGAGTACCCCTATCACTAATTATTGCACGTGGTGCACCAAAGCGGGAAAAAATGTTCTCTTTTAGAAACTGGACCACCACTTTGTGGTCATTAGTTTTACAAGATATGGCCTCTATCCATTTATAAACATAATCAATAGCCAAAAGTATGTACAAATTCCCAAAGAATTTAGGGAATGGTCCTATAAAATCGATGCCCCATACATCAAATATCTCAACTACCAAAATAGGGTTGAGGGGCATCATGTTCCTCTTATTGATACGGCCAAAAGACTGGCAAGCGGGATAAGCCTTGTAAAAATCAAAAGCATCTCTAAAAAGAGTGAACCAATAAAATTCACATTGGAGAACCTTTACAGCAGTCTTCTTAGGTCCAAAGTGTCCACCGCATGCATGATCATGACAAAAAGAGAGAATAGAATGTTGCTCATGATCAGAAACACATTGTCAGATAATCTGATCCGAACATATCTTAAACAAATAAGGATCATCCCAAAAAAAGTTCTTAACTTGGGAATGAAGCCTATACTTATCTTGGGTGGATCAGTGATCCAGAGTCATACTTGAAATTAAGAAGTTGACAATGTCAGGAAACCATGGTTCACTGGACACTACAAATAACTATTCATCTAGAAAGTTCTCGTTGACTGGAGAATCGACAATCAAGGAATTGGGAAGCCGGAATAAATGGTCTGCAACTAGGTTTTCAACTCCTTTTTATCTCTAATTTCTAAATCAAACTCTTACAAAAGTAAAACCCACCTAATGAGATGAGCTTTGGCATCCTTCTTCTGAACTAAGTATCTAAGAGCAGAATGATCAGTATACACCACCACATGTGAACCAACTAAGTAAGATCAAAACTTTTTTAATGCAAACACAACCTCTAAAAATTCTTTTTCAGTGGTTGTATAAATGAGTTGTGCATCATTTAAGGTCCTACTAGCATAATAAATGACAGTGGGCAACTTATTAATCCTTTAACCCAAAACCGCTCCTATGGCATAATCCGAAGCATCACACATCGGTTCAAAAGGTTCAGTCCAAACAGGTGGTTAAACAATGGGTGCATTGGTCAACTCCTTCTTAAGTTGTTTGAAGGATTCTAGGCACTCTTTAAAAAACTAAAAAGTTTGATCTTTGGCAAGTAATGAAGTGAGAGGTCGGGCTAATTGACTAAAATTCTTAATAAACCTTCTATAGAAGCCCGCGTGCCTTAGAAAAGATCAGACGTCCTTAATAGATTGAGGAGGTGGTAAATTAACAATTAAATCCACTTTGGCTCTATCTACCTTAATTCCCTCCTTAGATATTACATAGCCTAAAATAATACCAGATTTAATCATGAAATGACATTTCTCCCAATTCAAAATCAAATTCTTAGATATGCACCTTTTCAAAACTAAAGAAAGATGATGAAGACATTCAGAATAGGAATTCTCATGAATTGAAAAGTCATCCATAAATACTTCTAAGAATTTTTCGACCATGTCAGAAAATATGCTCATCATGCATCGTTGGAACGTAGCAGGGGCATTGCAAAGCCCAAAAGGCATACACCTATAAACAAATGTTCCAAATAGGCATGTAAAAGTGGTCTTATGTTGGTCTTCTAAAGCAATTGGGATCTGGTTATAGCCGGAATATCCATCAAGAAAACAATAGTATTCATGTCTAGCTAATCTCTCTAATATCTGGTCAATGAATGGCAATGGGAAGTAGTCCTTTCAGGTTGCCATATTAAGTTTCTTGTAGTCTATGCACACTCTCCACCCAGATTGGACACGGGTTGGAATTAGTTTATTATTGGCATTGGGAACTACAGTCACACCAGACTTCTTAGGCACTACGTGAACTGGGCTTACCCATTGGCTGTCAGAAATAGGATAAATTATTCCATGGTCCAAGCATTTTAGGATCTCTTTCTTAATGGCTTCCATCATCACTGGGTTAGCTCTTCTTTGGGGTTCTGTGGATGGTTTGGAATCCTCCATAAGATGTATATAATGTTGCACAATAGAAGGGCTTATATCCTTGATATCAACCATGGTCCAACCTAGGGCTTCCTTATTATCTTTTAACACTTTAAGTAACTCATCTTCCTGGCTAGAAGTCAAATTTGAAGAAATTATTACAGGAAGAGTTTAGTCAGGCCCTAGGAAAGCATACCTCAAATTAGATGGCAACTCCTTAAGATCAAGCTTAGGGGACTCAACTATGGAAGGTTTTGGGAATGGAATTGGAAAGGGGTCCTAAGGGCTCCACAGGTGTGTGAAGACTCAAGACTTTAGAAAAGAAATTTTCACTATCATCATCCAACTCATCCATACACTCTTGGAATTCTGAATCAAAATCAATATTAAAGTTGGTAACTAAATCATTAGAAAAATCCAGAAATCCTCAAGCATATTGATCTCTTCTTCTATATGTGGTTGCTTGTGTCACACCCCGTTCTCACAGAACCGGGCCAGTGACCGGGTTAACACCGGTTAACCCAAACCTGCCAGGATCATCAGATACTGTATTCCACCACAGCATACACATAACTAATATAAGCTCATCAGATCAGTGGAAGACTAAGTTTTACCTGTGAATAATCCCATAATACTTGATACCCGAATTATGATACAATAATTATATACATGTGGGCCCGAAGGCATGATATTTACACAATAAAAGTACAATTCATATATCAAGTATGTAAAGGAAATCATCAAAATAATCAAAGTACACAGCTCGGCTTGGCAACAAAGGCTAGAGCTCAGCTCAGCATCAAGGGTTGAGCCCAGCTCGACATCACATGGTAGAGCTCAGCTCGGCCTCAGAAGTGGAGCTCAGCATAACCTCAAAGGTGGAGCTCAGCTCGGCCTCAGAACTGCTGTCCCGCAGCGTAACTCTCGGACGAGCAGTCAGCGCCGTGCTCTAACTCCTCAGGGGTCCACCAGTCCTCTTCAGGAAACTCGACTGTGGGACCCACCCCATGCTCCTCAGATGCATGATCTGTAAAATCATCTAAAAAGGGGTGTACACGTGGGATGAGCTCACTAGCTCAGTAAGTGGTAAGATGGACCACACAGCAGTCCACACATCAAAACACAACCATATGCACTACATGCCATGCTATACATTTTAAATCACATCCACCTAAGCAACATTACTAAGTCCTTGGTTTTAGTGCTACTACAGTCACAGTGCGCGTATACTCCAGGTACGAGCCGCGAACTCCCCCCCGCGATACGCCTATAGGGTTGTCGAAGAAGGCCCACCGTGAGTACTCGAAAAAGTAAAGACAATGCCATCCACCGGCTCTCAACAGAAATATAAATGACTGAAAATAAAGGTGCTGACTCCAACAATTTAAAAGCAGTACGATTTCCCCTCTTGAATGTACCACCAGGGTTGCCGACTGTCCTACATAACCCGTCGGGCTATGTCTAACCGCCATAGTGACCCGACAACCGCGACCACTGCTTCCCCCCAAATGATAACCCAACACCTTAACCCCTGTTAGGAAGGGTCGTAGCACGGGATGGTGAAAATCCTAATACCGCATGCTCCTATATGACAATAGTACGATTGCATAGTGCCACCGCGTCCCATTCCACGGGCCACCAATGCACTCATTTCCAAGTCGACTACGGCATCTAGTCTATCAATGGATCATGCACAATGATGTCCACATTCAACATATAAACATCTCATTCAATTGGCATTTGGAAAGTAAACATAGCACACATGCATATTAAGGTGAGGATGACTAATCTACATAGCATATTCATGATGGCATAACTAGACTAGATACAATTAAATAAATGCCAAACAATGCCTTGAAACAAGGCCAAACGTCCTCTCCCCACTTACCTGTAGCGTACAAGGATTCCCGTTCGGTACGGGTGAGATCCGTTGCGAAACGGGTAGGATTTGGTGAACCCAATATAATTGAGCGGGATTAGTACTTCACCATTTGGAATCAAAATTAACGAGATTCGATGACAAAATCATGTTTAGAACGTTAAAAGAATGTCACACGTCCGATTTGGGCCCAATCGGACATAAGGATCACCTTTGGAGCCACACAGGCGGGTCAGATAGGTGGGCTGTCTGGCCCATCGGTCCTACCCACCGGTTTGGACCGACGGGTAGGGGCCCACCGGTAGGGCCCACCGGTTGGGCCAGGGGCCCCTGCTAGGACCGACGGGTAGGGTGGCCCGCCGGTTGTGCCCGAAGGCCCCTGCCCTCTCAGGTGGGTGCCCATAGGCGGGTAGGGGCCCACCGGTTCCACCCATCGGTCTTGGCGGGAAAGACACTGTTTCTTCCCAACTTCCTCCATTCTTTGGGGATTCAAATGGGGCTTTTTCCAACCCATTCTTCACACCTTCAAAGTCTTATAGGATGATTCTAACCTAGATCTATGTTAGATTCAAGGGATGAGAAACCATCTTACCTTCTTTGCTCAAGAACAACTTCAAACCCTCCAAATCACTTCAAACCTACAATGCTTCTTCCACCCTGTCAATACCTCTTCAAATCCTTCAAGATCAACACATAAATCATCTATTAAACCTTAGATTCATCATTTCAAAGGAGATTTACAAGATCTCAAGAAACCCTACTCGAATCAAGGGTTTAAGCTTGAGTATGGTGAATGTTCAAAGAACCCGACTTTGCTTACCTCCAAATGTAGATCTAGAGTTGAAGATCACTCTTCCGGCACCGGAATGGAAAGATCAAGCTTCGACGCCACTGAAATCCTTCTCTTCTTCCTCTTCCTTCTCTTCCCTTCTTCTTCTTCCCTTTCTTTTCTCTCTCCTCTTTACTCTTCTCACCAACGTACGGGTGTCATAAATGAAAAGAAAATAAAGTCATAAATGCTATATATATATATAATTCCTAAATAAGTGAATAGTGCACATGGATGGGTCACTCAGGTGGGTGGGTGCACCCACCTGTCCGCCCACCTGAGGGCCAAAACTTGGGATTTTGACAGAGTTCGGGCCTCGGCACAAACCCCACCCCTGGCATACGATGTAGCATACGTATATACCTTAAAACACGGCTATAATACCTACTTTATCCGTACATGATCTTATGATAGGTGCATATACACGGCTTGGGCACTCCCGTCTCTTCTGGCACTGGCTCGGACTTGTCGGGCTAGCCGGTGTTTAAGGTCACCCTTGCCATCATAACCCATAAGGAACCCGCTCTAACTCCCTCTGGTTCGGTTCCTGCATGGTTTAACCAGGTCAACTGCTTAATTAGACCGGGTTACAGCTTGCCTATCCTAAACATGTTAAACTCAACAGTTTGGTTACCAAAAGATAATCTTAGGAAACCATTCCGACAGTTGATTAATGCATTACTGGTACCCAAGAATGGTCTTCCTAGAATTATTGGGATCTCATCCTTGGTTGAGAAGGGCTTGGTATCTAGCACAATGAAATCAAAAGGGAAAATAAATTCCCCCACCTTTAGTATGACATCCTCAACCATCCCTTTAGGAATTTTAACAGACCTATCTGCCAACTGAAGAGTAGTTCCAATGGCTTTCAATTCTCCCAGTCCAACTTACTTGTACACATGGTAAGGTAAAAGATTCACACTTGCGCCAAGGTCAAGTAAGGCATGCTCAATGTAGGTGGCCTATGACACAAGATATGGTAGGGCTCCCTGGATCATTATACTTGGCTACTATAGGCTGAGTAATTATGGAACTAATGTTACCTATCAAGAATGCCTTTTTGGGCACACTAGTGATACGTTTGTGAGTACACAAATCTTTCAGTACCTTTGCATAGGCAGGGATCTGGGATATGGCATCCAAAAGGGGAATGTTCACTTCTACCTTTTTGAAGATTTCTAAAATTTTGTCCATGGAAGCAGTCTTCCTTTTGTTTACCAAGCGATTAGGAAATGGGACAGGATGAACAAAAGGACTGTTAGGGATTTGCCCCTGTTCAAAAGAATCATTTTTTGTTTCCTCAACCAAATCATCTTTAGTTTCAGAAAAATCTTTAGGTTCATCAGACAAACCTAAAACAAGAGGCACACTTGTGTCCTCAACTGAATGAGAGTTAACATAAGTAATAGATGAGGAAGATTTAGGAATGCTCTTTTGGTACTCTCTACCACTCCTAAGGGCATAAACAACATTACATTGGTTAGAGGGCCCTTGTTGGGTCTGACTTTGTACTATATTCAGTGGGGCATTAGTTGATGTTTATGAACTAACAGGCTGATGATGCCTAGGGTTAGGCTCTGGTTGACTGGGTAAAGTTTCTTTCTCCCTCTCACGCATAATTGAGACAACTTGAGTGAGTTCTCTCGTAAGATTTTGATGGCTTGCCATAAGGAGGGCCATATTTTTTTTCAAGTCACTTATTCTACTTACCTCTCCAGTGTTGATAAACTCAGGGGTTGCTAATAAGATGATAGGAGAGGGGCCCTAAAAAAACTAGCCTGAGGTCCTACATTTGACTTAGGAAAAGTATTTTGGGAAAAAAGATTGTTGTGCAAGGGGAAGCCTTTGGAGTCCAGGTTGACCTTGATTATGAAAATTGGAAGGCCTTGCTTGGTTGCCCTGATTCTAAGAGAAATTTGGGTGATTTCTTCATCCTGGATTGTAGGTATTATTATATGGATTATTCTGGTATAAAGCATTAACACTATCATTAGAAGTGCCTCCAGAGGTGTTGGGGCATTCTTCTAGGAGATGTCCAGGGGACTGGCACCAAGCACAAATCTTAACCAAATTATCTGATGGTGGCTCTCTAGGAACAATAGCCTCAATTCTCTTGAATAGGCTATCCAAATGGGCTTCCTTGGCTACTATCCCATCCACAAAATATCCTTTTCCTCCTATGGTTCTTTCACTCTCTTGGGTTGATTTCTACTCATGGGTTTTGTCAGCTAAGTCAAGTAAGAATTCCCATGCCTTTCCTTCATCTGTAAAGGATGTGAATCCCTAGGGCACATAGACTCTATCATTTGTTTAGTTGGGTAATCAATACCCTCATTAATTATTTGACATAAATGCCATAGGTCTAGGCCATGGTGAGGGCATTCTTGGAGTAGATCTTTGAATCTCTCCATAAGTTTAGAAAATGACTCACTAGGCTTTTGCCTAAACTGAAGGGTATCACTTCTAAGTTTATTGGTCTTGTGAATTGGGAAAAACTTCTTAAGGAAGATAACTGTGAACTGTTCCCATGAAGTTATGGAATTTGTGGGTAACTCATACAACCACTTCTTAGCTTGGTCTTTCAATGCAAAAGTGATAAACCTAAGCTTAACAGCATCATCAGAAAGCTGTTGGATCTTAATTAGAACACATACCTTTTTCAAATTCCCTTTGAAATAGGTATGCATCCTCAGAGGTCAACCCATGAAAGTGGGGCAACATAGTGATGTATTGAGATTTAAGTTCAAAATTATTGCCCTGGGCTTGTGGTAGAACTATGCAGGAAGGTTAGGCTGTTCTAGCAGGGTAGAACCTATCTTTCAGAGATTTAAGTGAAGGATTTTGCTGTTGGTCTCCCATATTGAAGGATTTCAAAGAGAGCAAATGTATAGGGTCACTACTTGTTGGATCTCTTCTTTCTAGCCGATTCTTAGTATTACGTACCCACCTAACACTCATGCAACAGAAACTACCCACAACTAGAGTAAGACAAGCACAAAAGAATGGATAGCAAAACTTTTTTTTATGATGATTTTTTTGGATTTTTGGGAGTTTACCGGCAGGGATCCAGGGTTGCTCAGGTCAATTCCTGAGGTACTACTACAGGGCGAAACCTATCTTTATCATACTATGAGGTATGGTGACCTCCACCGATACAACTATTATTGCAAGTTGTTCTTCTCAAGAATTCAATAAAAGAAAAGGAAAAACAAAACAAAGCAAACAAAGCACTTTGATTTACTAAAAGAAAGCGAAAAATAATATGAAATTGTCTCTCCGAAAATAGCGCCAAAAATTTTTTGGGATTTAAAATGTAGCAACAAGCGTACGGATCAGAGTAGCTATGGGTCGAACACAGGGAGAGCAGCCACTTTATTTTTTTATTTCTTTTAATAATGTGAAAGTGAACCGATTAACGGGTGTGACCTAATTCTAATTACCGTCCTAAACATATGTATCTAAAATAACGTCCTAACCATTCGTCGTCTAAGAATTTAAAGACACAAGCCATGCAATTAAAATTAAATAAATAAATAACTAAAAATAGACAACCCACGTAATTTTAAAAAAAATAATAAAGAAAAAAAATGCTGAAATAAAAATAAAGTAAAAGAAATAGGAGAAAGCTAGAGAGAGACTCACAAGTAAGTTTCTCTACTTAACCCGAGGGATGCATCATAATATGAGCTTCCTACTTGACCAGAGAGTAACTCTTACAAGGATTACTTTATTTGGTTTTAGGAAAAGGGAGACAATTAAAATAAAAGCAATAAATTGATGGTTCTATAGCTAGGAAGGGCAAAGCCAACACATACAGTAGCCATGAACTTTGGGGGAAAGGGATAGCAATAATGCAACGACTGAAATTAAAATCTTAAATTAAGAAAGAAAGGGTAGTCAGAAAAGGAAATGAGAGGGGGGAGAGAAGACTACTAAAGAAGCCTACTTACTTGAATCAATGCTTGAACTTGAAACTTGGGTGATTTGAGATACTACCAATACTAAAAACCAGATCTGGAATTGAATCAATGCTTGAACTTGAAAGCTTGGGTGATTTGAGATACTATCAGTACTAAAAACTAGATCTGGAATAAATCAAATATTAAATTTCTAGTACTAGAGAAAACAAATCTTGAAAAAAAAACTGAACTTGAAAGAAAAAAAATGCTCCACGGCTCGTGATCTTGTCACCTAGATCTAAGCCTAGGACTATAACTTTAAAAATTACAACTCAATTGCATAAATCTTAAACATAAAAGGCTGAATAAGAATAAAAGAGTGCTTGCATTAATTGACATAAAAAACTATTAGAAAAGTGATTAAAGCAAAAATAGGGAAGAACTAAAACTAAAGAGTGAGAAAGGGAGAGAGAGAAGAAAACTAAGCATAAAATAGAAAATAAACTAAGGGGAATAATAAAATAGGAGGGGGGAGGAAGTGGGTTTTATGTCTCCTTCCTTCTACAAGTCTTCTTTAAGAAAAGAAAGAAAATTAAATTAAATTAAATCTTGGTAAAAATCCCCATTCTCTGAGATATTGTGTGAGGAAAGAGAGAATCTGTTTCCAAAATTAACAAATTCTATTCTTTCCTCACAATATTGACCAATATCTTGCAATCTTGATTAAATCAAAAAGGAATCTCTGCATAGCATCTTCAAGATCTTGTGAGGTGGCAAGGAGAGAAAATAATCTTCAGGATTTTATAAGAGAGAGGATGTGGTACAAATGAGTGGGTCCCACCTTTGGACTGGTTCTTGATTCACTTTAAATACTTTCTCTTGTAGACTTGGAAACTAAAAAAAAAAAGAAAAATAAAAGTAGTACTATCCAAAGTGGGGTAAAATGTATACTTGTATCCCTAAGATTTCACATATTATTGTGCTCATCAATATACAAAAAGAACATAAAATATAACCACCAATCATAAATCAGCATAGCATACAAAATCAGGTTGCATCTACATAAAATGAAACATAACTAAAACAACATCAACATATTATGTTCTATATAAAAATGAACTTATAATGTGGACCAATCCTGTGCATTTTTTTATTTTATAAATGAAAAATGGTGGTATCTACCAACTCACAGTGGCCTTGGCAAGTGTGATAATCTATTGTTTAATTGCACACACACACACACACACACAGAGCAAATGGGCTCCTCAATCCGTCTATGGAGTGGTATTTTGGTTATGTAATAGATTGTCTAGTACTAAAAACAAATTAGAAAAAATTTTACAGTAGGGGACCACAGAACATATTTTCTTCTTTAATAACTAAAAAAGGAAGAAGAATTACCTTGGGGCTTGGGTGGGTGCAGGCTACAAGTGATAAAGCCATAAAATAGACTACCTAATATTAAGAACACTAAAAAAAAAATCGGAAAAGGTTTTTACCAGGGGGCCACAAAATGACACAACATGCTTTTTTCTTTAATTACTAAAAAGAGGAATAATAATTACCTTGGGTGCATGTTGCAAGTGATACAGCTAAAAATCACTGGAGAAAACCACTTTAATCTCTATTCTCTAACAAGCCTAACGTCTAGAAAAGAAGAAGAAGATGGGAGAGAAGAAGATGGATAAGAACCGAGTTGCTCACAGTCACCGCAGCCTCCTCTATGAGTCAAAACTCAAAAGTGAATATTGAAAATTCCCTCTTAAGTCTTGATGATACTAGGGTTTTTTCATTTTTATTGTTTTAACTTTTAAGAGCAATTCAGTTCAGTTTTGGTTCAAACTGACGGTTCTTACACCCTAAATCAAAACCGAGTCAAACCGAGGAGCATACTCACATACTCAAACCGAATTTGAACCGAATAAATTCGGTTTGGTTTGGTTTGATTAATTTGTCTCAGTTTCGATTTGAAATTGACACCCTTACAAACACCATTCTTAAAACACATTAACATATGTGAAATATGAAAATCTAAAAAAACAAAAAACAAAAACAAAAAAACAAAAAACAAAAAACAAAAAAACCAAAAAACCAAAAAACCAAAAAACCAAAAAAAAAAAAAAAAAAACAAAAAACAAAATGAAAGCCATATCGATCAAGGATAATCCAACTCCATCACGACTCTTCCAACTCCACACGAAGCTCCTCCAACGCCATCACCACCACCACCACCACCACAAGGTTCCCTCTTTAGATAAGCGATGTGGGATGTGCATATAGGTAACCATTTAGGGTAACCATCCTACTTGTATTAGCTTTCATTGTTCAACCTGACAAGTAACTTAGTAATCAACTAAGCTCTGATACCACTTTAGTGGGGATAAATGCACTAATAGAGAGATGTATATCAAGTTAACAAATATCAAGGAATAATCTCTTTCCCTCTTGACTAAATCTAATAGGATGTAATCAAGTAGAGTTTGATGGAGCGATTTATCAAACACATTAAGTGTAATAATCAAGTTCTCAGGACATCAACCAAATGAATGAATCAATAATTAAATCCATCATAAACGCACACATGAACACCATCAATTTAACGTGGAAAACTTGAATGTGAAGAGTAAAAATCACATAACCATAATCCATTAAAATCCACTATCACCAAATAAAGGGAATAGACAAGAGTCTTCTCTAACTAAGATTACAAGCATATAATCATTTCAAACATCAAGAATAACTTATCATTGGCATACATCATTAACAAAATGAATTCCAAAAAGAGAGAGGAAGAAATTGAAGAGATCTCACCAAAATAAGGGCAACAAAAAATGTTGTTGGAACACTGACTTAGAGAACACTGAACGACAATCACACCGTACAGGATGAAGACCAATGTGTTGCAATGCTGTTGTCAATAAATCAGCTCAATCAGATTACGAATGATAATCTGATCAAGCTCTTGAAGATGATTGTGTAGTGTTTCTAAACCTAGAAATTTTTGTTTCCTTCTTTCCTTTTCGTCTACCGATATCAGCTCTAATTCCATTTTGTTTTCCAACTCTATCCTCATTATGAAGATGAATCCAAATGAGAAAACCTCCTTAATACCCTTGTGACAAAATGCCCTACTTATGGACCTTAAACTGAAATAGTTTTCACCTAAAGAATGTGAGTTTTTGGAGCATCCTCCACAAGGAAGGAAATGCAACCGAACATGCATACAATAAAAATGATGGACAAGCAAGACAATGTATTTACACATTGAGCCAAAGAGAGAACCCTTTAGAAGAGATAGTGTCAAAGATTAAAAACTAAAAAAACTGAAGATGTACAAAAGGATTTCAATGATGATCACACACTGGAAAATCGGATTTTATTGAGGCTTTGGACAAATTCCCAACTTGCCTATTGGTTGTTATTGCTTCCATTGCTCCTCCTGCCTATCTATCTCTCTCATGCACCCTGCTTGCTCGAAGAGAGAAAGAGAATCCAATCGGTTAGATCTTATCGACATGCTCTAAACCCGATGGTTTGATTGCTTAGATGCACATATATATATATATAAAAGAAAATGCTTTTTTTTTTAAGACAATTTATTCCGAAGGAAGAGAGTGGGAAAGGGAATAGTGAAGGGATAGCTAGGTAGCTAGGCCGAGCGATAGAGTTGCCAACAAAGCCCTACCTCTGGTCTGTCGGTTTTATCTTGTCTGATTGACTATGCGAGGAATATAGCTGGGGAGTGGATTATAAGTTTCTTCAACCATGGAGAGGATTTGGACGAGAATGTCCTGCTTGCAATGGACAATGCCCTCCAGGAAAAGGAATCAGCTACCCCTACACTAGAAATGACACTGATTAAGTTCTAGTCAAAAGCACGCCCACTGTAAATGCTTCAAATGCTTGAAGAGGATCATCATCCCCTTATAGCTTTGGGATACCAAATTGACCTTAACCCATGCAATCTAAGCATTAAAGCTCTAATCCAAGTCCACTATATTTTTTGAGAATTTTTATAAAGAGTTCATATTTAGGCTACGTTTGGATGTCAAGAAATGAAAATAAAAATTTCAGAAATAAATATATAAATAAAATAAAATAAATGAATTTAATTTCAGAGACTTCATAGGCATGTATCCATTTCACCGACACTACACCGAGAAAATTTAATCTTATGGAATGCTCAAAGTGGGCAACTGTAATTTTAGATATTTCATCAGTATGGTTTGTGCCAATTAGAATCAAGTTTTCTCTTCAGCTCTTCTTCTCAATGTCTTTTCATCCCGGAGAGGTAAAAGGCCAAAGCAAACTAGATATACATATTAGAACATGTTAAGACATAAAGTAGAAAATTGTGAGCTGACGAATTTGGAGAAGATGTCTGAGAGCCCTTTGACAGTCACAGGGGATGGTCTAGGAGGTGGCTTCCCGCCGGATAGGGGAAGGCAACTCCAGTTAACAGATTTTTGGAAGGCTCATCCTCCAATGGAGAAGGCGGTGTTGGATGGAGGAAAGGAGCCTTCTGCTACTGCAAATAAATCCTTTGCCTCCATTGTTGGTTCTGATACCGAAGCTTCTGCAAAAGTGACCGTCTCAACTGATCAAATACCACACAAATCTTATGCGAATGTGGTAGGCTCAAACACACCGATGGTGGATGAACTTCCCGACCCTGTTCATGCAGGGAATTCGACCAAGGTGATCATTCCCCAGGAGGCTTACGAGGATAGATTACTAAAATATCAATTTGCCTTGATTGGCAGAATCAATTTTCGTTTTCTTTCCCTGGATGATGTTCGCAGAGAAGCCCGTGACTCTTGGAAACTAAAAGGTAAAGTGAAGATGATACCCATGGGTAAGGGCTTCACGATCTTTCAATTTGAGTCTGAGCATGACATGGCCCAGATGTGGAAGCGAAGCCCTGTGAAGATTGGAGGTCAACTCGTTCGGTTTCAAAGATGGCGTCCAGATTTTAGCATCCATGAAAAATTGATCAATAAGGTCCTGGTTTGGGTGCGATTTCCAGATCTTCCTCTGGAATATTGGCATGAAAAGGTATTATTGACAATGGCCAAGGCAGTAGGGAGGCCAGTTGGTCTCGATCAACGCACCAAGAGCGTTATATACGGAAATTATGCTCGTGTTCTGGTGGAGATGGAAGTGGGGGTTCCAAGGCTGGAGGAAATCCAAGTGGAACGCAAACAGCCTGGGACTCAAATTTTGTTCTGGTTCAAGCAGCAGTTGATATACGAGGATTCATTGGGCAAATGCGGTTTCTGCAAAAAACTGGGGCACCAAGTTCATACCTGCCGAGAAAAGAAGGCCTATGACGAGCGGCAAAATGCTCGAGCCAATGCAGAGATACCAGGGGCGGTGTACGAAGAAGACAGAGTCAACTCGGGAACGAGTAACTCACCGGTTTGCATCAACACTTCTTTGGAAACAAGGGATCACGATCTTGAGAATTCAAATTCAAAATGTGTGAACACTGATGGAGTACTGGTGGGATCTTGTTTTCCTCTTAATTCTCTGCCTTAGTTACCAAATGTGGAAGAAGGTGAGATTTTAATTGATTTGATTTCTCCATCTCACAATTCAATTATTCCTATTTCGAAAAATCTGGAAACGGCTAAGGAGGGGGAGATTTTAAATAAGGAAGCTCATGATAGTGAGGAAATACAGTCTGAATCTTCTGATTCAGATAAGGAGGCATTATTTTCTGATGATGAGGTGGGCCGGTCTGATGAGGAGTCTTCCTCTGAATCTGGGCAGGAATCAGACTGGGATATGGTTAAGGAAGGAGAACCGAACCAGTTGGGTTCAGTTTTAATCACTGGACCATTGGAGATTCAGCAGCAGGTGAGCAAGGCTATTGCATCCTCCTCTCAGGGTGGGGTGAGGTCTTCTGCTCGTCACAAAAGGACAGGGGTGTCCCTAGGGAGTTCTCGAGGAGGTCTGACCGGCAGGGGGGTCGTACAGTGATGAATAGGGAGTATACTACCCCATTGCAGCTCCCTTTGAGCAGGAAGGAGATTGCTCGGATGGGAGTTCAAGTCGTCGACAAGGCAGCAGAGATGATTGAGAAAGGAATTGACGCAGGGGAGAAAAAGAAAAAGAAAAAGAAAGGTGGTGGTCAGACCTTGAGGTCGGACAAGTCTGATGGAACATCTTTTTAATTATGCGGATTTTCTATTAGAATATCCGAGGTGTTCGAAAGGCAGCGGCTTCTAGAGCGTTGCATATTTTTCTTCGTGATCACTCCCCTGATGTGGTGTGTATTGCAGAGCCCATGGTGGATTCTTTTTCTTTCCCTGCTCGTTTTTTTAATCGACTGGGATTCATGTCTGAATTTATCCATAACTCCCGTCTTGATAAAGTGCCAAACCTCTGGGTAGTCTGGAAAAATTCTCTTGCGAGGCCTGTGGTGGTTCAGTCCTCAGAGCAGATGATTTCAGTTTCTATGCAATGGAATGGTCAGCAGGTTGTGGTTTCTGTGATTCATGCTTCGTGTTTCAGGGCAGAGCGTAGGAATCTTTGGGTGGAGATGGGCATTGTGGCTGCCCTGTCCTGTCCATGGGTTGTTTTGGGGGACTTTAATGCCACATTATATTCCC
This sequence comes from Macadamia integrifolia, assembly GCF_013358625.1. Lineage (NCBI taxonomy): Eukaryota > Viridiplantae > Streptophyta > Magnoliopsida > Proteales > Proteaceae > Macadamia > Macadamia integrifolia. The sequence continues at coordinate 4,284,784 of NC_056562.1, read as the reverse complement.
ATGAGAAGAGGGGTCCTGGTAGATTCAATGTGGGTGCCGCGGCAGAGTTCCAGGCCATGGTGGATGCTTGTGATTTGATTAGCTCTCCTTCCCAAGGATCCAATTTTACCTGGACAAACAATAGATGTAGAGGACATGTGGCGGCAGGGCTTGACAGAAGTTTTTTCAATGCTCAATGGTTGGATGTTTTTGGTGATTGTGGTCAGAAGGTGCTCCATAGATCAATTTCAGATCATGCTCCAATCCTTTTTTTCTCAGCAGCGATTCCTAAGCCTCGAAATGCCCCGTTCAGACTTCATCGTTTTTGGATGGAAGAGGAATCCTTTGTGGACCTGGTGAGGGATGTGTGGTCTAGGGAGGTTAGGGGTGGTCCCATTGGCAGGCTGGCATATAAATTAAGTGAAGAGTGCTCTAAAAGGGTGGGCAAGACAGACTTTCCCTAACTTCGATGTAGCTCTTAAAGATGCTACTGCAGAAGTGGAGGAAGTCCAGCGAACTATTGACCAGATAGGGATGTCTGATGAGTTATACTCCAGAGAAGCAGAGGCGAAAACTAAGCTTTTGAAAACAGTAGAGATGCACGAAAAACTTTGGGCTGAAAAAGCTCGCTGCAATTGGGCGAAACTTGGAGACCGTAACTCAAAATTTTTTCATCTATCGGTTAAGGTGCGACGTTTAAAAAACAGCATTCATGCTTTGAAAAAACAAGATGGTACAGTGGTCTCTGAGCCGATGCAGATGGCAGAATATGTGTCACTTTTTTTTGAAAATTTTCATAAAGCAGACCATTGCATAGATCATATGGAGCTGTTGCAGGTGATTCCTAATGAGGTGAATAGGGAGGACTCTTCCATATTAGAAGCTATTCCTACCAGAGAAGAGATTAAGAAGATGGTATGGGGGTTGGATCCAGATAGCTCTCCTGGCCCTGATGGGTTCCCAGGTGCTTTCTTTAAACAGTGTTGGGAGATAGTGAGTGACGATTTTTGTGGGGCTGTGATTGCTTTCTTCCGCGGTGGGAAGCTTCCAAATGGGGTAAATAACAATTTTGTGACGCTAATTCCAAAGGTGGAGGGAGCGGTCTCTCTGGATAAATTTCGCCCCATCTGCATGGCAAACTTTTTCTGTAAAGTCCTATCAAAGATCATGGCTGAGAGGTTATCTTGCCTTCTTCCTCGATTGGTGTCAGATGAACAAGGGGCGTTCCAGAAAGGTAAGATTATTTCATCTAATATTGGATTAGCCTCTGAGCTTGCTAATTTATTACATACATCTGTCAGAGGGGGAGGCATAGGTATTAAGATTGACGTGCAGAAAGCCTATGACACATTGTCATGGGATTTTCTTTTTGCGGTCTTGAAAAAATTTGGCTTTTCGGATGTGTGGTTAGCTTGGATTCATGAAATTTTGGTTTCTTCTAGAATTTCAGTGTTATTGAATGGTGGTCCGGTGGGTTTCTTTGGAGTTGAGAAAGGTTTGCGACAAGGGGATCCGCTATCTCCTATGCTTTTTATTTTGGCAAAAGAAGTGTTGTGCAGGGGTCTAAATGGTCTATTAAAGGAAGGAAAACTGAAGGCGCTCCCTGGTCCTAGAGGTGCTACTGTCCCCAATCATCTGCTTTTCGCGGATGATATTTTTATCTTCATGAACGCAGGAGCAAAACATGTTAGATGTCTGAGAGAATTCCTGATTAATTACCAAGAATTTTCTGTCCAAAAAATAAGCTTGGAGAAGAGTAAGGTTTTTTTTGGCAAAGTCGCCCCTCACAGGAAGAGGTATATTTCTGATCTGCTAGGTATCCCAATTTGCTCTATTCCGACGAGGTACCTTGGGGTTGAGATCTTCAAGGGCGCTGTCAAGAAGGATAGGATGCTTCCTCTTATGGATAAAATTAAATCTCGATTACAGGGATGGCAAGGCAAACTCCTTTCAATGGCTGGTCGTGCAGAGCTCATTCGGTCTGTGATCTTAGGTATGCCTATTCATAATTTTTCCATTTATTGGTGGCCTGAATCGGTGATTAAAACGGTGGAACGCTGGATTAGGAATTTCCTATGGTCTGGGGATATTTCCACAGTGAAGAAAATCACTGTGAAATGGGAAGAGATATGCCGACCTAAGGAGGAAGGGGGTTTAGGTATCAGGCGATTGAGGGATGTCAACTGTGCGGTGATTAGCAAACTTGTGTGGCAAATGAAGCATGAAGGATCTGCTTTTAGTTCCTTTTTTGCGGGCTAGATTTGTGAATGAAGGTGGAGACCTCAAGAAGGGTTATAGAGCATCTTCAGTGTTTAAAGGAATTGCGAAGATGTGGAATTTTGTATCTCTATCTGAGCTGTGGATGGTGGGTACAGGTGAGGACATATTTTTTTAGAAGGATCGATGGATAGGTCCTTTGTCTATTGCTGAGCTCTCCCCCCTCCCTTTGTCTCATTTTTCTTATAGCAATTGCAGAGTGGTAGATTTTATTGAAGATGGTAAGTGGTGTTTTCCCCCTATTCAGACTGAATTTTTAAAAGATATATTCAAAGCTATAGGGAATATATCTTTGCCACAAGGTCAGAAAGACCAATGCTACTGGTCTCTATCCTCATTAGGAGCTTTCTCCACTAAATCGGCCTGGGAAGCATTGAGAAAGGTTTCTCCTAAAGTGGGCTAGGCAAAAATGGTGTGGAGCTCGGTTTTGATCCCCCGCCAATCAGTTTTTGGCTGGAGACTTATACATGGAAAGCTTTCTTGTGATGACAAGGTAAAAAGAAAAGGAGTGCCGCTCCCTTCTAGGTGTGAGGTGTGCAATAAAGTTGAGGAGTCTATAAATCACTTGTTCGTGGAATGTGATGGAGCTGTCTACATTTGGAGGGCGTTTTCTGAAGTCTTTGGTTTTCATTGGTCCTATCAGGGGGATGATTTTTTAGTGCATGTTTCATGGTGGACTCAAAAATCCAAATCCATTGGACTGTCTCAAATGTGGATGGCTGGTTTGATTCTTGTTCCATACTTTATTTGGATGGAAAGGAATTCTAGAAGATTTAGGGGTCTCCATCGATCTTATGGTCAAGTTTTTCATACAATAATGGAGGAGATTAGAAGACGTGGCCCAGGAAAAAATGACAGAATAAAATCTCGACTAGATTCTGAGAGATGCTTGAAGCTTAATATAGAGGTGCCAAGAAGGAAGATTAAAGGGGTGTAAGAAATTTTCTGACTGCCTCCGATGGATGGATGGTGGAAGCTAAATTGTGATGGCTCGTCCTTGGGTAATCCAGGGAATGCTGGAGCAGGTGGCATTATAAGGGACAGCAAGTGCCAGATTGTAGCGATTTATAGCTCCTATTTAGGAATAGCTTCAAATTTCCATGCTGAATTTCAAGCTTTAATTGAAGGAATTGAGAGAGCAAGAGAGCTGAATTGTGCATCCTTGTGGATTGAATGTGACTCGGGTGCTGTGGTGCTCATGTTTCAAAGGGGCTAGGTCCCGTGGTTTGTTTGGCAAAGGTGGTCTTCCCTTATTTCTTATCTCAGTGGTATAAGATGGAAAATCACTCATTGTTATTGAGAGGCAAACCCTATAGCAGATTTTCTGGCGCAGATGGTTGCTAAGAAGGAAGCATATTCATCAGTGGTGGCATGGCCTCCTGAGGTGCTTGACTTCATGGCTGAGGATGCGATGGGCAGATCGGTATTCAGATTTTATTAGTTTTCATTTTCTGTTTTTTGGCCTAGCACCTATCTTTCCGCTGATGGCAATGCCGTAGGTGGGGGTGGGTTCTAGGTGGGGTGATTTCTGTTTTTGTTTTTCTTTGGATCCTCTTTTTATGGATCCTCTTTGTACAGTTTCTACTTTTTTCCCTTTTCTCTTAATATACATGACCCTTTAGCGAAAAAAGTAGAAAATTGTGAAGCATAAACGACAAAGCAATAAATATTATATCCTAATATTTTTCTTACTTTTCTTTGGATATCAAAATGAATTTAAGGGGAAAAACAGAAGCCAACCAAACCAATATAAAAACTTACTATTTTTTTTAGTTTTGTTATAAAAGAATAATTAAATGAGTAGTGTTAAGTGTGACTATTAAAGGGAGTTTGTAAGCTATACTAAGAACTAAAAGAGAGAGGAGAGAAGGAGAAATGGACTGAAAGACATGGCTCGCATGATTGAGAAAGCACCCTGACAACCCCCCACACATGAGAGAGTGGAGAGACTTCCCTTTATGGAACCCTATGTCCCTTAAAAACTAATTCCCATTTATATACTCAAAGAAACTTTTATAAGTTCAACGTGAGACTAAACTTAAGCTCACAACTCCAATAAGTTTCCATGAATCCTTTGCGTATAACACAACAGCCGCCCCATAAATCTCCAACTAAAATTTGACAACATGTGGTGATGATTGTTTCTTCTTCACTAGATCAAGATTTTAGTACACTCAATTGAAGCAGTTTTGAAGAGAGTCGAAACTTCGAGTTTGATTTTCAAATTGAGATTGTTGATGTATATGGCCATATTCGATGGAATATTTTATGTGTTCATCTGTGCAAACAGATACTTCCATAGATCACCTTACTTTTTCCGTCAAAAATAGTTAGAGAGGTTCAATAACTAGAAAGAAAGAAAAGAGATTTGAGGACAGTAGCCCTGCGTCAGCGGGGAAGAAGGGCGGGCTGGTATTGGCGATAAGGTTAGTTGCTGGCCGAGATTGTGGAGAGGTTGGTTTATTTAACAAAGATCGATCAGATTATGACTTCCTCCTAAATCCGTTGCTTTCTACGTTTTGACTGGTTTGGGATTTTATTGTTTTCCATCTTATTCTAACAAATTGCTCAAATATATATATATATATATATAGAGAGAGAGAGAGAGAGAGAGAGAGAGAGAGATTTTGTAACAGTAATATAATAGGGCAGTGTTAGACTTATCTGTAATGAAACAGTAAATAATGTATAGACTTTGAGATATAGTCCTTCTATGTTGTAGAGATCAGGTACAATAGTAGAAGTAGTAGAAAATTCCATATACAGGTACATTAGGGTGAAGTCGTATGTATATACTCTCCTTAAGGTGTTCAAGAGCCCCTATTTGTGCATACATGATTGACCTGCTCTTTTACCTCTAAGATAAAATCATCCTTAATCACAAAGGTTGCACTCTTAAGTATGATTAAGAAAGAGAGTTCGTAAACTATACTAAGAACTCAAAGAGAGAGAGGAGAGAAGAAGAAACAAACTGGAATCCAATACAGAAACATATTTGGTATAACAGACATTACTCTCTGGATTTGTTGTGATTTTCATGCATGTAGGCATTGGGTATTTATAAGCCTTAATGTACTTGTACATTTACAGGTACCATATGCACAAGTATGTGTCCTTTCATACATAGGATGTATTTCTTCTCTACAGTGTATGAACAAACGTAGAGGTGTTAGTGTATGCATGTATCCATACGTATAGGTGTCTCTTTTATAATATACATGTATACATGTACTGATAGTAAAAATCCAATCTCAAATTGAAATTTCGAATTTTGGAGCCAAAAACATTTGACTAAAAACTAAGGGAAGGAGGACCCACACCCACACCCACACCGGTGCCCGAAACCGACCTCATCCATGGTCACAATCACGGTCACGGTCTGGCTTGGCTTGGCTTGGCTTGGCACTCGCATGATTGGAAAAATACCCTGACAATCCCCACACATGAGGGAGTGGAGAGACTTCTCTCTAAGGAACCCTATGTCCCTTAAAGACGAATTCCTATATATACACCCAAACAAACTTTTACAAGTTTTCAATGGAGGACTAAACTTTAGCTCACATTCGTCACTAGAAACAAAGTACTTGAACAAAAGAAAAGAGTTGTTTTGAAACTTAAAACTCCAATAAGAGAGAGAGAGAGAGAGAGAGAGAGAGAGAGAGAGAGAGAGAGAGAGAGAGAGCATAAATTTTCCATTGAAAATGGCCATATGCAGTACAATCTCGATTACATTTAATTCAGTAGCTGAGCTCAGAAATATTGACCAGTACGTTTATCGGGCATATCATTCTAAGCACAATCCCATCTGAAAGTCGAGTTGGCCAAACCACTAGCCTTGGCTCAGAATACTTTTTTCCACACTCACTAGCAGGGATGGAGCTCAGTTGCGGTGATGGAGCAGGATTGCAAGGAAGAAGGGTTGGGTTATGGATAGAGCACTCATAGGGGTGGAACACAGGTCGAATGCGAGTTTGGTGCTCTGGTCATAGAAGGTCAATACATTGGGTTTTGTTTATATATGTTTTAGACAAAAGGGTAAAATAGTCTATTCAAATCCGCACTTAACAGAGATTGATCATAAGGGATCTGATTCTAATTGTGAGTAATGTAGGATGTGTTTCATCAAAAGTGATATTCCTCAAGAGGTGACCTATAAATATGTTTCATCAAAAGTGATATTCCTCAAGAGGTGACACTATAAATATGTTTCATCAAAAGTGCTATTTCTCAAGAGGTGACGCTATAAATATCCCTATAGATGAAACTAGGAGCCCTCATTACACTGGCCATGTTGGCCACTTACCAATCACCTAATGCCACTTGTAAAAGACACCTTTTTTGTGTGGCTGGCTGTGTATAGACGTCGTCCAATGGACTCCTGAATCTTGATTGCCACGTATAAGTCAACTGATAACAAACGGCAGACAGCCAGACACTCCGAAGCAAAAGGTTTGGAAACAAAGTGAACAGAGAACAACACCACGTTGCCTAGGGACTTAACAAGCAGAATCATCTCTTGATTGCGCTGCCAGGGTTTTAGTGGATGATATTATTTCTCTTTTTAATTCTTTTCTTTCATTTGGTCTGCCTAGTGTGCAACTTTGGCCGGCCTGGTAGGGCCTAGGTTGGGCTTTTTCAATCCGAAGGATTGCTGGGGTTGAAATTTCTAGGCCCAAGCCAGTGTAGGGCCGGGCCCAGGCTGCACTACCCTATATATAATTTGGTCGGGAATTGGATTTTTGCTATTTAAATCTAAAAAATTTCCACAAAATTGAGGAAATAAGAGTCTACAAATAAGAGGGAAACACGATGCCTATATTTAAAGGTGGTTATTAAATCTAAAATAATAGCTTAGTTGGCAAGAACCCGTTTTTATTTACCAAAAAAAGGAAAATTCAAGAGTTATATATGGGTTCACTTTCCTTGGTGTAGAAACGGAACCTTTAAAATATGTAGAAAAAAAAAAGAACAAATAATGAACACAGAAATTCAAGGTTCGACAAGATTGAATACGTCATCGGTGAGATGAGATCCCTGCTTCCCTATCATAGAGATAATAGGTTACAATGTTCATCCTCACGCCGCTCTCATATTGCTTACAGAAAAAGAGAGCCTCATTATAAATATATAATGAAAAAAAATCCTAATACAAGAAAGTACAAATTGCTCTTAGTAAACGAGTCCCAAATAAAAATTCTAACGGGGGTGGTGCCCCCCACACCCCCATGACCGCCATTCTATTGGGGGCTTACACTAGGATTTCTGGATTAAATTGCAATGGAATATAAGACATCGTATACTAACACTTGGGACCTATCTTTAAAAAAAATAAACATATAAAAATAAGGTTACTATTAGAATAATCAAATGGTCTAATGATAACATAGGGCCAAGCCCAACCCGCCTTGAGCCTTGGGACCTTGGTTGGGCCTGGGTTTTCATTATTGAAAAATGAAAAAGATAAAGATCATTTTGGGAAGCCTAGTCTAATGTTTTAAAAACATGTATGGTACCATCACAGAACCAGGTATGTTCTCCCCCTAACAGCTCCATGCCTATCAATTTCTCAAATCTCAACTATACAATCATGATCTGTGTTATAATCTCTAATCCCAGCACCAATATGATTGGGTGGACATTTTGCTTTCTTTCTAAAAGAAAATATCCCTTACTAATGATAAATTACTTGATAACAAGAAACATTACTGAAGGAAGCGCGAGGGCACTACTACTTGGAGCGAAACATGCATTGTAGTGGAAGTGGAAGGTGGAGGAAGTCTGGAGTAATTCTAAGGCCTTGCGTAGCTTAACTTTTGACCTAACCACTACCTCATGGCCTTTGAGTGTCGCTCCTTTACGTTTGGATGTGTACAAATCTATATAAAACCTAATTTTTTGTCTCAGACTACTGAGGAGGTAATTATTTTCTTAGCCAAACTTGCTTATATGACTATCTTTAAACTAAAAGTTGCATAAGCGATCGTATTAATAAAAATCAACCATCAACAAATTAATCACTAACTTAACCAAGTACTCTGACCAAAACAATACACCGGACCACCTGTTCAATCAGGACCAAGCATTGGTTGGTTACTTTGGGCAAATCCAGACGGTTCTAGATTTTGGAACATTATTGACTCTCTCAGCCCATTTAATCAGCAGCCATCAAAGTTGAATGTTAAAATGTCTAACTCTATGTATCATAACATAGGCCAGAAATTGAACTATTAGCCTCCCAGTATTTAAATAAATAATAAAAAAAAAAGGAACAAAATTTAAATACAAGAACTTGGCAATATATAATGCTATACATCCTTAATTAAAGAATTAACAACACCATTTGTGTTGTCATATGATCTGTATAATCAACTTTGAACCCTCTTGAATTGCTGAAAATTAAGGAGTACTCCCCTGTGATCCTATGAATCTGATATTACTACTGGAGAAGCCAAAGGTGGAGATGGTAGCACTACCTCAGAACCCATGTTATGATCATGGGGCGGCGGCTCCGCCGGCGGAGCCAGAGATTGGGAGGTGGTGCTACACCGACAAATGGGGCATGTGGTATTTGATCTCAACCATATATTGATACAGTCTACATGAAAGAAATGCTTACAATTTGGTAGAAACCGAATCATCTCTTCATCTTGAAATATACTTAAACAAACTGCACACTCTCTTGACCCATTCTTGTCATGATCATGTTGGTTATTTATAAGCTCTTTGTAGGCGAAAACTGGTAGCGAATCAATTACCGATGGATCAAGGCCGGAATTGGGTGGTTCTTGTGGGTGTGTTCTCATGATTGTGGCCTCATGGATTAGCCGATTAATCCTGAAACGACGCCTTGTAGTGCTCCGCCTTATTAGACACCATGCAATGAGGTAGAGGACGATGACTAATGTGATTGCTATAAGTAAAGAGAGGATGAGGGTGAGAACGACTCCCGTCCAGCTTCCACTGCCGTTACTGTTCATAGGGTAGTTGCCGTAGTTGCCGTAGTTGCCACCGCCACCACTACCACCACCAGAAGACATGGGTGAATTGATCTCTAACTTCTAGAGAAACTTGAACCTTGGCAGGGGAGGTTGAGAAGGAAAAGGAAATGTTTGTTTTCTTTGCTCTTGTGAATTCGTTTCAATGAATATTCAATATTGTACTAATATGCAAGGGAAACGTGAGGGGTGCTTCTTTATGTACGACCAAAGTCAACATTTTATGATGAGCCATGGTTTATCTGACCCGGAATGGATAACCCAGGTGGTTCAGGCCAAGCGGTTCAAGACTCAAGATCAGTCTTATTGTGGATGGTTTGATCTAGACTTTAGGTAAAACTTAAAAAGAGAACCATAGATATCCGGTTCAACCATTTGGGTTGAGTCAAGTGGGTTCACTCGAGCTGTTTTTAAGAGGGTGGGGTCCTCCGACCGGTACTATCCAACTCAGTTCGGTTCATTTGCTATAATGCATTGAAACGTTCAGCTTTTCCCAACTTTTGGACTCGTTGACCCACAGCTTGCCTTCACCCACCATCTCTTTCATTTTCCTTTATTCTTTATTAATTAAATATTGACAGCCAACTGTGAAATAATAAATATAAAATAAAAAAAAAAAAAAAAAACCTGCCCGGTTGTATGCCCTTGGCATTCAAAAAAAAAAAAAAAAAAGTTGCATGCCCTTGTGGCCCAACACAAGGGCGTGTTACAGCTCTCATTGGCCATGCGACGGGTGCAACGGCCACGCAACCAAGTAATAATTTCCCGTAAAAATACTCAACCTCTCTATAAATATAATTTCGGCCATAAAATTATATTTAAGTTATTAGTTATAATTTTCAAGTATTAAAATTTCGGACCCATAATATAAGGAGAAATGTTATCAATTTTCCACCATTCCTTACTAGTTTGCGAATTCTTTACCAACACGTCTTATTCTTTTATATCATATTAATATATGATTTGACAATTTAACCATTGAATAGATAGAGAATATATAGATGTGCTACTTATATAATTTAATGATATTTCAACCTAATGGTTCATCATATTATTATGGTACATGGGGAAGAAAACGCAGGGAACCTATAAACAAGAAGAAAAAAAAAAGAGTGGGACATGTATCCCTCTTTTTCTAAGAATTTCTCTCTCTCTCTCTCTCTCTCTCTCTCTCTCTCTTTGTGGCTTCCAAACATAGTCTGATTTTTTTATTCTAAATTGGTATGATAAACGACCTAACACAGTTTAAATGCAAGATGACACCATACATATACATTGATCATTTGTCAAATTTGGGGCTTTTATCAATAGCCTATCTTGTATTGCACAATATCACTCATATTACCAACGGTCTAGATTATTCAATGATTTTTTTTTTTAATAATTATCTTATTTTTTTATACATGAGAGAGACTTAGATTGGCATGTTAATAAACATTTTGAGTAGGTGAGGGTAAAAACCTACTTCTCACAAAAATGTGAACCCCACCTTGCTCCTCTCCAATTAGTGAGCCACCCAATTAGTGTTCAATTAGCTAGTGAACGGTTGAGAGGACTCGAACATGCATTTAGAATGTATTTTAGACTCAAAATACCTCCAAACATAGCTCAAGATACCTGTTCACATTTTTTTTTCTTAGGTTCAAGTTTAAGGACCTATTGGCTATTACATATGTCAAGTTTCAAGCAAATAGAGTTTGTCAAGTGACAAATAAAGCATTGAGAAAATCAGGATTACTAAGAGGATGCACAAACTATTAAGAGAACGCATAGGTATATGAAGGAGAATATGCTATTACATGGAAGATGGTATGGATAAAATTGAGTGAAATTTGACATGTAATCCATCCAAGTCATTCCATATCTAATGGTTAGAAACTTAGAATCGCCACATACTATAGCAGCTGACCTAAGTATCTTAAGGTGATTAACCAAAAATCTTTTTGTCAAGAGGGTGTTTATGCCACTTGTGTGGAGAGAAATCTAGAAATTTTCTACGCCACATCAATCACAACACAAGAAACTACAAAGAGCCCTCGTAGTCATATAGGAGAAACAAAGTGTCAATGACGTGTTCACATGGTCAGAATGTGACAAGGCATTGGAAAATATCCCTAGGGATCTTTTCTCCAAGTTTATACAAGTTAATAGGAATTACCGAATTATAGATCTATATACAGGAAAAAATCAAGTTGGTTCTTTGGACGGGAATATGTTATAAAAAAAAAATATAGAAAAATATTTTTTTATGTGGGTTAGTGTGGCCTTGGGATGAAATCAAAGGCCCATGCCCTCCCCATGAAGAGAAAATGACTCTTTTGTGGATGCTTCCTTCTGCACTTTCATTGGCCCTTGTGTGTGGATAGAAATCACACTTCTCCAAACAATATTATTTAATCTTTATTTGAAAGACCGGCACTTTTTAAGTACAAAAGTTCCCTTATATTCTTATTTCTATTCAAAGGAAGAAGTTATACCTACCAATTATCTAATATAGGAAAAGATATTTGCCCGACTCTATTAAGGAGCCTTAGGGTCCACTATTTTCAGTCATGTTAAGCAATGATGTTCTACCTATTTTTTTTTATTTTCTATTAGATAATGTAATTATTTTAATAGTTGGATAAAGAGGACATGATCTAGATTAGCCATGTGACAACATCCCTTTATGTATGTCCAAACACTACAATGATCATGATTACCAAAAAAGTGATGTGATGTCACCGATATGAGGAAGGTGAGAGTGACCAAATCATACTATCTCATATCATCTTTCCCCTCACTTTTTATATAAAGGGAAAGTGATATGTCTTGAAGACTAATAGCATAGCTTACTCCTTGACCAAGAGGGCTGCGGCTTGTGCATGCAGGATTCCTTGGCCCATTTTCACTCCATTATTTGATCTATGTAGTAGGTATTCTAACATCTTGCGTTTTTTCACGCTTTAATAAATATATCTCTTTCTACAAAGAAAAAAATGTGTTGAAGAAGAGATTACTAAACTCTTTATTTACTTCCTCTTGCTTCCATGTGTATGAATTTTCCTATTACAAGCGTGCACGGGAATTTTATTTTCTTTATCAAAGGAAGAAGAAAAAGTACCACAGCCTTCTTGTGTTTGTCATATCAAAGATTGAGTGAGAGTATTAAGCTCTTGTTGATCCACATTTTTTGATGAATTATTTTATTATTCAAAAGGGGTTATCATTTTAATGGTTTCGACAGTCTCTAGCAATTACTAGAGAGGATTATAATCTTATTATTTTATTATTATTATTATTTTTTTTTTTTACTAACGATGGGTATCCAAGCCTTCGGCCTGATTAGTCCCGCAGGACCATACTGACCCCACAATCGTATGAACCGGGTCATACTAAGGTTAAATGAGAATCATTCAACTTTCATTGAAAGCAGTGAAGAGCACTAAACACCCCCGTGTGAGTGAAAGTTTTACACGAACTATGTATTATTGGTTACAAATTATTTTGACAACTTAATGAAAAGCTATAATAAGAAAATCCATTAAGTACTACATGGGAGTTGTTTAAGAAAGTTTGTAAAATTCTTTCTAAATAAATAGAGTATGCATGAAAACTATACCCTTAGATGAATACTCCAAGTATCGATCAAAACTATAAATTATCTATCCAAAGATTAAAATTACCATAATATTTTTTTGTGCCAAGGTGGGCCCACCACCATGGACCAGAGGAGGATTGGGTGCCGAATGGTAATTTTCTCTTTGTCCAAGGTGGGCCCACCAATATAGTGGCCCAAGGGGGAATGGGTGCCTAGTGGTGGGGCTCTAGGGGAAGATACCAAGAAAGGAGGTGCTTCAAATGGGCGTACAAGAAGGGATTCCATATTGACTACAAGTCGAAAAATCCATTTTTCATATACTTGTGAACAACTCCTGTAATCAAGTCGATCTATTAACATAAAAATTTACACAATAGACCAACTCCATTATTCTTCATTAATGAAGCAAGGGTTGGTAGGTTTTCAAAGTCTAATAAATATTTGGAAACAAATTGACACTTAAAAATAATTGATAATCAGTAGACATTATAGATATGAGGCTAATAAACAAACTTTTGGTGTCACTTGCTTATAAGTCGTGGGTCCGTTTAAAAAGCTTTGGGTCCTTACATGAATATTAATTAACAAGTGAAAAACGTGCAGAAAGCTTGGTTATTGAGTGGTTGTTGGTCTTCCGAATTAAGAAAGTGACCAAGTTTTTCTGTGCCCCACGTACAATGAATGGGAATCTATTCATGTAAGGATATTAGGAGGTATATTGGAAAAGATATAAAAATCTTATTAGGCTTTGTGTATCACTGTATCCTATGGCGGTGAGTGAATCGTTTTCTATGGCTATAGGAAAATCTTTTCATTTCAGTACTATAATGTTAAGGATCAATCACTTGATAGATTATTTTTATTGTGTCTATAATTTGTTATGGTAGGTCTCCTTTCAACGCATATCAAAGGATGCAAATTCTGATGCAAACTCCCCCACCAAGAGGCTTTATTTATGGCGGATAGATTAGTTTGGCCTAATTTTGATCCATGTTTTTCTGTGCATGTTTTTAGAATTCAGGAGTGTAATCCGTAGTTTCTATTAATAGACACTCTTTCTAACAAAAATAAATAAAAGAATATGATGGCAGATTAAGAAAATAAGTATACCTATAATTTTTTTTTTTACAAGAAAAAGGAATAAATCCATTCAATCTGAAGTGATCGTGATCCAAATTGATATTGGATTAATATCGGCCAAGACCAATTTCGATCACTAAATCCTTGGTAACAAGGGAAACAATGGTCAACAATAACATCAACAACCAAACAAACAAACAAACTCAGCCTTATCCTAATTAGATTGGGACGGCCACATGGATCCGAGCAAATTACCCCCCACACCCTCCCCCCCCAAAAAAAAAAAAAAGAAGTAAACCCCACAATGACTCAACCACATGATCCTAACCTTTCAGATTGTTCTATTCTGTCATACTAGGATCATAGTTGGAAAACCAAGTTTTCACTTAGACGTGTCACTCGGGTTGAGTAAAAAATTTTGAAAATCTAGTCAATAGTTATTTAGACTCGCCGAAGTATAAAAAACAGCAAAACTCAGACCGAGTCACAGATTTTCCCTTGACTGAATTTTTCTCGAGTCATAGGATAACTGGCCAAGTCTAAACTCTCTCTCTCTCCCCCACCCCACCCCACCACACCCCCCATCTGGTCACAGCTTTTGTAGCACAACATTTCACCTCCTACCACCTCTCCCTTCCCTCCATAGGTGGTGTTGCTGCTTCTCTACTCTTACCTTATGATTCAACCTCCGATTTGCACTTGACTCATGATTCCAACTCTGATCGTAACGATCTCCTGAAACTCCATTCATCTTCGTTTCTAATCAAAATTGTTGGCTAGAATGTAACGAATAGTCTGCTCAGTTGGAATGGACGAAAGATGATTTTATTTTTATTTTTATTTTAAATTTTTTTTTAATTAAATCAGAAGAAGGGGAAAAGAAGGAAATACAATTGACAACGATGCCATGATGGGATGGCTGGGATCAACCCCTTTTCTTTCCAATCAGCTAAACAAAGAAAATAATGGGCAAAAAAGATACAGTGATACAGTGACTTTCAGCCCTATGCAAGTAGAGATTTTGAGTGTTTTTCCAATGAAGCTCCTCATTTTCTTGTTCTTCCGTTGGAAGAAAGCTGAATATTACCATCCTCTACAATAACAATTGTAACCTTATCCCAATTAAATAGGGTCATCAATGTTACCATCATCTCTCTTCTCCTGGTACCCATACAAAGCTACGATGCAATGGCATAGCACAATACCTACGAGCAAAGAGAGATGGTAGAACGAATAGAGATGGGAATGGGGCCAGTGGTGTTTTGCTTTGAAAAATGGTATCTAGTGGGGTTGGATGGGCTTGAGATACCGTGTCAAATACTCTTTGTGAGGGTCACGGGTAGTAACTGGTGGTGGAAGCAACTAAAGACTTCGGTTTCCAAGATTCCGTGCAAATGGTGGGTGAAAAGAAGTCTCCTAGTCTAGACTTTGGCTTCATCATCATATACTTTCTTTTCCGAGATACTTTCTACATAATATTCTAGTTTTTTCAAAACCATATATTCCAACTTGTGCTCCTAATAGTCGTGATCATTGTTAGCAAAAACACGTTTAAAATAATATTTTTATTTTTTAATGCTTAAAGCACGTTTTGTCATACACTTCCTAAAGATACACGAAGGGCAAACAGTAAACATTCTCATTCTAAACATATTTAAAACACGTTCTGTGTTTTTTTGTGTAATCTAAGGCTTGACTTTTGACATAATATCTACTTAATTGATCATCTCTCTCTCTCTCTCTCTCTCTCTCTCTCTCTCTCTCTCTCTCTCTCTCTCTCCCGAACTTCAATGAACTTGATTCTTTCGCCAATATAAAGCTAACTCAATAGCCTATCTTTCTCATCTTTAACTTAAATTCAATGCATAAACCCCGAAATTGAGTTACAAACCGATGTATTTGTTGAAAAGTATAATGAAAGGGATGACTCCCAACTCCAACGTAACATGCATCACGGTGAGAGTGTGTTGACTATGTTGACAACAATGAACATTATCATAGCCAAGCCACATTGTTCAATAGGACTTTAGACATATGTGGTGTATTCATTAAGAATTGATGTTGGATGATATTCAATGATATGTCTTAAAACTTATGAGTCATGGGATATATGTATATTACAATTATTTTCAACATTAGATGCAGATATTCATATAATAATTTCTTAATATACGAGTATACTACTATTTTTTTAGTCCATGTTTGTATGAAATCTACACATTTACAACTTGTACCGTTTGTTTTTTTGTTTTTTACCATTCTCTTTGGAATTTTTTCTGTACAGTCTGTTTCCCTTTTTTTACTGTTCCCCTGTTTTTACTAACAATGGTCATTATTCATGCATGATACGTATCAATACTATAAAAGTGAAGAAACGTGACTAATCTTGACCAGATTTGACTCACTCGAGTCACCAAGATCAAGACCTATACCATGCATGTCTTTCTTCACTATATCTCCTAAGATTATTTTACACCGGCACCGAACTCTTTTAGTTCCTTCAATGCGAATCAGATCACTCCTCTGCACTGGCCATCTCCCCATTGAATATGACCAACACTATTTTGAAAACATGTCCCAAATTTTAAAATGGATTTTTTTTTCAACTTCTTATTTCAATAGAACATTTTCCTCTTTCTAGTACCTTAAATTATTTTTAGGGAGAAGAGTCTACACATTAATTGGCATATGATTGGAATTGGATCATTTCTCTTAACTAGTCACTTGGAGAACGAAAATAAGATATCTTTGGAATACGGCCAGATAAATCTATCACTATAAGTTGAACCGCACAAAGTTATTTACAGCCCACACGGAATCACAAAACAATTAAAAACTACTCAGCAAGTGTGTGTCTATATATATACACTTGACCTTTCTTCTCTGTTAGACAGCACTGGTTCACTTGAAAATCCAACTCTTAAGAAAGTTCAGTAATCACACGCTCACACTTCTCTTCCAAGATCTTCACAGCTTCAGTGAATAACACATCTGGAGGCAGTGCCCCAGTTGATTCAATGGTAACTAAGAGGGAAAATTTTGAGCAAATATTAGAACTTAGAATTCCAAAAGTCTTGAATGAAAATCATATTTGAAAGGTAGCTCCATTGATCCAGCCATAGTAGTGTTTTGAAAACAGTATTTGATTAATTCTACATATTTGAAGAATGTACCCAGTGCATGAGGCTCCCATCACTGCAGGGTCTGGGGAGGGGTCATAATGTACACAGCCTTAACCTCACTTCACAAGGAAGCTGTTTCTCAACTCGAACCCGCAACTACTAGGTTGCCATGGAACAACCTTACCATTGCGCTGAGGTCCATCCTCTACATATTTGAGATCTCTATAAACCAACCCCTCCCCAAGCATGTGGGGTGAGGGCGAAGAAAGATTCAGTCAAAGGGATCACACTCTTTGACTTGTCAACAAATTGTTGCATTTGGCAAATCCTCACGAGATGTGAAATTTGATTGGCAACAGTTACTTTCATGCCTTTTTCTCTAAAATCATTTACTAAAGGAAAAAAATAACTCTGGGGATAACCTAAAGAAACAAACATACAATGCAAAGTACAATAAAAAAGATTATATACTTGTTACAACCACTTATTCCAAAAACTTCCGCTGTTTAAGTAGAAGCTACAGCAATGTATAATCACACATCAACAGCCTCCCCTCACATGCAGACATGGCTTTGCACGTCACACAATCACGTGTATGGGGCACAACACATAACACAAACTTGCACTTACCAAGGATCAAACACCCTACCTCCCATCTTTGATATCATGTTATAACAGCTTATCCCAAAAGCTCGAGCTGTTAGTAAGGACTACAGCAATGTATATCAAGTATCAACACACAGAAACAATACTCATACCATATATCTACTGCCCAGTAACAAAATAGTATTATATGGTGCTATAGTTTCCATTTAGATAATTTTTTGTAAGAATAAAAAGGCAAATTAATATTATCATAAACTTCTGTTACAAAAACAAAAACCAAAACGAAATGAAATCTCAAGTTGTTGCATCAGGAATGATGCAGAATCAGGTGAGAAACTATAACCATTTTGTTTATAAGAACAAAGGTAACATGGTAGTGGTTGTATAAAAAAAAAGTTGAATGGTGGGACCTAATTAATCATAGGATCTCTTCTGGACGCATGTATGATCCTCCCTCCATTTACTGTAAAGTAGTCGATCATCAATCATACCTAGAATTCTTATAATCAAACGACCTGAGGAATCTCATAAACCAAAAGAGGGCCATTTGGAACTCAAAAATAGATGGTCAACATTGGGATCTCCATTCACTGCCAGAGGATGCAATGTAGTCTGTATAATATCCCACAATGACTTCCTTTATTCTTCAACTATGAGAAAACAGATAACTCAACAAAACCTAGCTGCATGAAGGATGCCAATGTAGTCTGAACAATATCCACAATGACTTCCTTTATCCGTCAACTATGAGAAAAACATATTCTCAAATCAACTAAACCTTGTCCCAAATAAATGAGTCTGCTACATGAATCCTGTTTCACAAGCCATGTAACCTTTAGCCTACCCCTAGTTCTTTTAGCTCCTCTAATCTGCAAACTATCACTCCCTCCTTGCCTGTAGATTCAATGGCACCTGTTGTACCCTGACCACCTCAAACGAGTCTCTCATTGTCATATCCTCTGAGAGGCATGCCTATATTAGCAAAAGATCTAGGCTATCTATTTGCCTAAATTGTGGACTAGTACTAGAATGGAAGCACTAGAGCATCAGCATTGCCAATGTGCAGATCAACAGTGTTCCATTCATGTCAATAGGACTAGAACTGGATACCAAGGTTCGAGGTCTCGGTTTCTCCCATGGTTTTGCCCAGGACAAAAACCGAGATCTGGCGAGATCTCGACGAAAGCATGTATTTTTGGACAGGAAAACTCAGGAATGGATTTCAGTGGCCAACTTAGCCCCTAAAACTTGTAATCTAGCCTTCTAAACACAATGGAAACATTAAATTTAAAAAATCAAAACCAAAATGGTTTGTTAACTTCAGACCCTAGGTTGGTAGTCTATGGAGAAGGTCTCCCTTAGGATATTCTACACAATATCTAGTACTTTTAGAACACATACAATCCAAGTAAAAGTGTAAAACAACTTAAATAAGCATAAGGAATTACAAGACATAAGAAAATGTCAATCTTCAATCTCCAAGTGTTGAAGTTGATAATCTCTATTATATAGGTGAGACTTAGCAAGAAGAAGCACCACAACACAAAGTCCTGTGGGGTTTTTCTTCACAGCAGAGGGAGACAGGAGAGAAAAGCGAAAAATCTCATCAAAATGGGTTAACATCATGTGAATTGGTCGAGTCGAGTTGAATATGAGAAATGAACCAAAATCTCAGCGAGAAATCAAGATTTTGATCAAGATATTGATGTTTTCCAGTATCGTCTATGGTCTCAACTCGCCAAAGCAAAAAACAAAAATGATATTTTAGCGAGATTTCTCCGAGACCTCAAACTATGCTGGATACTGAAAGGACTATCCAACCATGCTAACCTAAAAGGTGGAATTGAAAGAGGAAAATTTTAATTGCTGCTTTCAGGATGAAATTGCCCTTGAGGCTCTTCATGTGAATAGGAACGTCAAAGGCAGAAGACTACTGAGTCCCAAATGGGAAATCCTATATTACAGATGCCAGAAAAAGAGGGAGGAGGGGACTCAGCAACTTGGACCAGCACCACAACATTGTATAGCTGAAGAGAAACATTGACCCTTTGCCTTTCTGAGTTGGTCCAGCTTAGGTCTCCACAAAATCTCTCAACTCAATGGACACTGAAGCAGAGCATATTCCAATGAAGCTCTGAGGGGATGAACTGCCAAAAGATGCAAAAACAGATCTTAGCAACATGGAAATTGGAATACCAACTGAGCCAATTTGAAAACACATTTATAGGAACCAGTTGTGTGGGTGGCCCAGCAAACAAAACTTTGTTGGCTTGGTCCCAGTTTGTGCCATATGGAAACTTAGATGGCACCCATACTTTCTACACATATCCATTTCATCTTCCACCAATATCATATGGATTCTTGCAAATGAAAAACATGTCCGTGTAAGACCCTATGCAGACAGCCAGATTCCAAAACTTCTCAATTTTCTGTTTTACTTCTTTGTCCAAGTTTGTTTGCATATATTAGCAGTTTACAAACACTTTAGAACTTTGTCTAATTGAAAACAAAGGCTGCTTACTTGTCATCCAACTAAACAATCCTTAAACCCAAGAATTCAATGGGCTAAATTGGTCTTGCTATACTTCTTTCAATAAATGGGAACAAAGCATCTTTCCCCATTCAACTCCATTTAGAATGATATATGTTATTAAAGACATCCAGGTACTTATTCACTTTTCCTCAAGTCATTGGTCATTCCAGTCCACCCCTCGTTCTTTTAGCTCCTGTAAACTGTACTATCTCACTCCTTACAGGTGCATTTTGCATTTTAGTGGCATTCCTTTACATATCCATATCACTTCAAGAAACTTTCTTGTATCACCTATGCAAGATATCCTAAGTTTCCTCAAATTCACCACTTTCTACTAGTGATAAAATTCAAAATATGTCCCATTGCTTAACATTTGAGACAAGTCTCTGATAGCGCAGAAAATCCATAGCTTCTATGTGCCTAGTTTCTATGCCTGCAGAATCGGACACCTCGACATGTGTCGGATCCGGACTCTTATGTTCATGTCCAAGTAAAAATATCCTCCAGTAACGTGGTAACTTTAAGCGCAAATCACTACAAAGCCACTTGAGCACAACTCTATTTTATAAAATTTACATAGTAGATAAAAAAAAAAACAGAAAGACAGCTCAACAACTTTAAATAAAAGAGCAAAAGGTCTAAGGTGGCTCATATGGCTGGGTTGGATCAACAAATTTCAAATGTGGCAAATCCAAGGGGCACTACATTTATTTAACAATACAAATAGTTCATGAGATCCATCTAAATGCTACAAAAATAGGTGTACATTTTGCTACGGCTAGAACAAGGGTCATCACCCCAAACTTATGCCTTCAATACACAACATGGTTTAAAGCAATGGTGAAAGAGGAAGGCCACCACTTCCATCGAAGTCAACCCAAACATATATTTTTTTGTGGTCCTCAACAAGAAGAATTTATTAGGTAAGAGGACAAAGCATATGTACAAGAAATACACTCAAGCAGACAAAGAAGGAAGACAAAGAATAGCCATCTGCACTTCCAAAACAACAAACAGTATACTCCCTATGAATACAACCTTAACACAAAACAAAGAAAACAAAGAAATACTAAAACAGCCCAGGAACAGATAGCCAACCACAACCTCCAAAACAATAGACACTATCCTCAACATTAAGACCAGCCAAAAAATCATATATCCAAAACTTCTCTTCCCGTTTCTGAAATCAAGTATCATTTGTAGTACAAGTTTCCTGAAAGGTATCATAAAAGTCCAACTCCTGCCACAAACTTCATAACTCAGAATAATATTGAGACAAGGTTAGATTCTGTTGCTTGGTCTCATGAAGTTTCGTGTGCAATTCATAGACTTGTGCATCATTCCCAATGGGAATATGTATCCTAAGCAGCGCTAGCCTTCTAGATCTTGGCAGCAGTATCCACGAGGAGACGATCCCTAGCAATATGGGGTTGCATAGAGTTGAGGAAGGGCATTACCAAAGAATTATCTGAACTCGACTTTCTTTAGGGAACACCAGTAGTAGCAGGCTTCACAGTTTCTCCTGTAATATGGCCAATATAACCACGTGAATTGATGGAGAGGTAATATGAACGCCACCACATCAAATAATTGCTCCCATCCAGTCGAACAGAGCTGAAAAGAAACGAAGGGAAAGATTGGTGTGTCCCAAGACTCATCCCTTCAGAATAGTCAATCTGTCAGTAAGGTCTGACATAGTTACCAATCAGGAGATGCACGCAGGATGAAGAAAAGTGGCTGAAATAGGCCACAAACAAAGAGAGCACCAACCGCAAGCAACATCACAGACCAAAGAAGGGATAAAAAACCCTGAAAAGAAAAATCAATCAAGGTAAAATCCTGAAAGTGAAATCGATTTTCGGGCAAATGTGACTCTCAGATCATTGTATGGGAAGCATGGTTCTAAATATCGGTATCGGATCAGTTGTATCGGTATCGGCTGAGACTGATACCAATACCTGACCGATCCGGATCGGTTATCAACATCGGTTTAGGGGTAAAATAGTAAAAAATGTGAATTTTTTTGTGAAAAGTAAGAGCATAAGTGACCAATCCAGATCGATCCCATCTGATCCAGATCGGTATCATATCCGTATCATCGGATACCTA
The DNA here is from genome assembly GCF_013358625.1 of Macadamia integrifolia. NCBI lineage: Eukaryota > Viridiplantae > Streptophyta > Magnoliopsida > Proteales > Proteaceae > Macadamia > Macadamia integrifolia. The sequence continues at coordinate 4,262,503 of NC_056562.1, read as the reverse complement.
TACCAATAACTAAATTAGATACCGATATCGATACCGATAACTAAATCCATGATGGGAAGAGGTCTAAGAGCCCAAAATGAAGAGTGAAAACTCTCTGGGGTTTAAGATACTTACCACCGAAAGGGGAGGAGCAGCGGTGGTGGCGGTAGGTGAAATCGAGAGGAAAAAATGGGAGGTGAAGTGCGGAAAACGAGAGAGAGAGAGAGAGAGAGTTGTGCCTAGGGTTTGGATCCCAATGGGGATTACAGTTCTGATATCATGTTTGCTTGTGAGAAATGATTGACTGTCAAGATTGACAGCCCTACTTTACTTATAATAAGTGAAATAAAGGTATAAGTACAAGAATGCCATCATAGGACAGAAATACCCTTATACCCATATTACCTCATATTTACAACAAATATTTAAACAGCACAGCAACTAGTTTTATGGGAAATGTCGATCATGTAAATGCAGACTCCTTTTCTTCTGCAACTATGACACTAGTTTGGGTTGGATGGATTACGTAGTGTTTCAGCTGAAGACACCCAAGGGATGGATGACCAACTAAACAGTTGAATCGATGCATGACTGTAGTACACACACGGCATCATCTCAAGGGACTAAAACCACAATGGACCTCTGCTGTATGCATCAGTTATTGGATAAAAACAAGAAAAATATATTCCATCAAGACACCAAAATTCTGCCAAATTAATAATTAATGCACCCACGTCAAACTACTTACAGATGAAGTGGTCTTTAACACGTCTTAGTGCCACACGCTTCTCCCAGCCTTCGCCGCGAATGCATTCCCTACACAATGTGCAAGCTCGTGGTTTGGCAACAATTGCCCTCTTCTTACCTGCTCATGATCAGAATCATCAATCATGAATTAGGGAACAGATGAAAAATGTAGTACATAAAAGCATTTTTTTTTTTTTATAGAAAAAAAAAAACATAAAATAAACCTTTTTTCTTTCTACTTCCCTCTCCACCAGCTGCCATGGCGTCTAGGCGACCCAAGGCGTTGGAGGGGGCCTGGATGCAAGGCAACACCAATAAGGTGACCAAGGCAACAGGATGCCTAGGAGACCAAGGTGCCTAGATGCCTAGGCCTAGGCGATAATTTGACAACTACGTTCCCTTTTCGGAAATTTATACTTTGTTACAAAAATAATAGAGCATAACAAGGTCGAGACCAATAGACCCAGCTACAAGGGATTATCCAGTCCAACAAACCCTTCCTAATCTACTTATATTCAGCTACCCTACCTTGAAATTCTACAGCAACCAAACACATTGAAAAGCATCCCACTTAACCCTTTTCTCGAAAACTGATAATCCTGCCACCCTATAATAAAAAATACTCCCTTCCCCTCCACACAAGTCCCCAACTAATAGAAAATTAAACAATTTTCCACACCACCCAAGCTCCGTCCATGGTTTAAAGTATCTCCGATACTGATACAATATCCTAAATTTATCCGACCGATACGATACACACCGATACGATACATGGAATTTTTAAAATCCTTTCGTATCAATATATATCCTACGATACATACCAATATGCACCGATACATCACCGATACACATCAATACAATACGATATGTACCGATACTCTATGGAAAATATAAAATCGAGGTGAAATGTACGTTTTGGTTGTATCGATCGGTGCATATTATTGAGTATCAGTACGAATCAATGAGTATCAGTACGTATCGATGAGTATCGGTACGTATCGATATGTACCGATACAATGCTACGATCATATAATGGCCAAGATGAGTAATTTTTCAGAAAAAAACACTATTTTTTGAAGGGTTTTTGTTCCAAAGTTGCTGCCAGCCATATTTCTCTCTAACTAAAGTGGAATCAAGGTTAGGAACAAGGATTTTACATTTATGGGACAACTAAAAACCTTGAATTCTTAGTGCGATACCCTCAATTTAATGTTTATGCATAAGAGATGTTATCAATAGATTTTTTTAACAATTTTTTTATGCAAAGTGTTTAAAAAAGTGTTTCTTATACATTTATGTGCCTATCTTTAGCGTATCTTAGCGTATCTCCGATACAATATGATACCCTTCAATACATATCTTAATTTTGGTCAACCGATACGGCGACCAATACTGATACTTTAATCCTTGGCTCTACCTGAGATTGAAGCGTTACTCTAAAATGCATCATCTCCTCAAACGAGCACAACATTTGAGGAAAATTGGCAAAATGAGTGAAAATTAGAAATTGTTAGAAACAAATCGAAATTGTTAGAATGCCAAATTCCTTCATATAAAATATTAAATTTCGAATGAAAATTGGCAAAAGGAGTCAAAATTAGAAACAAATCGAAATTGTTAGAATGCTTTACGTTTGTTCAAAAACTTACAACTCTTTGGGGATTCAAACCTCTCCTAAACTCATCTAAGCTCCTACGACATGATTGCAAAGAAATATTTGGTTTGAAACTTCAAAAAAGAGATATGTCCCTTAATCTTATCATCTTGGTTCAATTTTTTGGTAGATTTGAGCAATGCTTTAATACTTATACTAGAAAAGTGAAACAAAATTACTACTTTGAGTTTTCTTTTTGTTACATCTAATCATTCATCCACGGGTATTTATGCTTAAATAAGCATCCCCTAAAGTTTCATTTCAAAATTCTTAGTATATCCCCAGATTTCCCATTAGTTCCTAAAATAACCTACGCTGTTGAAATCTCAAACCTTACCAGAAACACAACCACTTTGGGCTTAATGGCTCTACAAACAGATTTAACCATGAAGGCATCACAACACCTCAAAATACTACTCTATAGAGAATGACCAACTTCTCTGAAGCAATAGACTTCATCTTGCAAAAAATGATTACAAATACGGTGCATGATGCAGCTGTCAGTAAAAAGTGTCAATATGCATATCCACCATATAGGGGTTATCCCACTCATAATCCAATCTCTTATAATGTGAAATAGTAAGTTTCACTATTATGAGATTGATTAACAAAAATAAGCAAAGAATTACTCCCAAATTTTCAAAGAGAACATGGTCACTTACCATTACCAATATCTTCAATGTCGAACACATTTACAGGGCATTTCTTTACAAGCTCTTCAGCCTTCTCATCTTCGACCTCTTGCAATAACACAACCTACTTCGAGAAACAAATTAAATTAGAATCCCACTTTCTGGTTATACTAAACATTGTGTCTTTGAGATTAAACAAAAGTGAGTATTCAGCGATAATCTTGTCCTCACGTCAGGAAGCATCCTATACCAAGCCGTAGACACTGAGGACCACTTGGCATGAGTTTTACCAATGCCTTTGACAGCATGAGCTTCAAGTTCAATTTCCTGCAGGAAGCCATGAAATTTTGACAGATCTCAATTCTAGACGTAGAAACTATTCCATAATAACTTTTCTCAAAAAGATATAAAATTACACTCTTTTCAAGAAATCCTATTTCCTTAACCGCATGAAGGAGGAGGTGCAGATGGATAAAAAAGAAGATAATATATGCTCTCAAAAAATTTAGATAGTAAGCTTATGTAGTTGACAATTGTGTAATATAAAATAAAATAAAAAATGGGCATACCCAGTGCATGAGGCTCCCGCCACTGCGGGGTCTGGGGAGGGTCATAATGTATGCAGCCTTACCCCCTTCATGGAGAGGCTTTTTCCCGACTTGAACCCATAACCACTAGATTGTAATGGAGCAAACTTACCATCGCATAATATAACATAGTATGATGTAGATCCCTATTATGGGCAGGGTTATCGCAGCAGGAAGCCCAGCCCAAAGGGACTACAATCGGCCGCTTAATTGAGGCCTATTTGATGTAATAAAGAATGGACCCAATGGGCCCATCGAATTAGGATTTTTACTTAAGTACTATTTTAATGTCTTTATGTTATTTTGGGCTATTGATTGTAAATCCTATTAAGGCCTATGAGCCCTAGTCCCAATCTTAGTCCATTTCAATTCCTAGTTGTAGTAGGAGTGTCTAGTCCTCTTTGGAAACTAGCTCCCAGTCTTAATATGATTGTAAACTATCCTTTATAAATAGAGAGACATATGTACTATTGTTTCTCAGATTTAACTAAAGAAGTTTGCAACTATTTTCTTAGAGCAGCTGGGATAGCTGTGGGTGAGAAACTCAGGCTGATATAGCCACTTCCTCTCCCACTTTTCCCTTGTTTCTTCTTTGTTTAATCTTTCTATTTTCACTGTTATTTGCTGCTGTCTCTGTTTATTGCTTCTGTGAACATTAAAGAACTTCATATCTGTCCAAGCCTTCAGAACCAGCATCGATTCATAAAGGTTTCTCTCTCCTGAAGCCTGTGATCTCTCTCCTGGGTCTGATTTCAAGAAAGTAACTTAAAAACCCCTCGTCAAAAGCTTCTCAAATTTTTAGGTTTTTGTCCCCTCCTAGGGCTCCCATCGACCCAAGTTTGAGCTCAATCAGAGCTCTAATTATAGCAGCCGCCCCTTCTCTGAATTGGCCTGCGCAGGAGATTTTCTCTCTCCTAGCTGATTGCTTATTTTGGGAATTCTTCTTGTGGGTTGCTGGTTTATTTGTAAAGGTTGTTTCTTATTTGTGTTTCTTTGTTCAAAGGGTTCTCTAAGCTGTATTATTTGGGGTTAAATATTGTGGGGGTTAGTTCTTGTAATCTACTCCTACATTAAGTAAACCAAAAATATAATTTTTTTTCATAAAAAAACATCATTTATGTTTAAAAACTTGGAAAAATAATAGCAGTTAGAATGTGAAACCTTTAATGAGAAAGACAGGTGTGATAAATCATAACAGCAGTAGCAAGCGATGGCAGGAAAAGTAGGTCCTATAGGAGGAAGTATAGAAAGCAACCAAACTGGAAGTGACACCTTAGTTGAAGCTTTCCTTGACTAAGGAATATAGCAAAAGAAAGAGATTGAAAAAACAAACAAAGAATCAAGTGAGGAAAATAATCCTTTTAGGACAGAAAAAAACAAAGATACCCATAGCGTGAATACTATCCAGCGTGTCAAAGAGGGAGGCAAAGTAAATTCTCCAGGAAGGCACCATAGCAATATGCCAGAACAGGTGGTGCACCTTCTTTGAAGCTTCCATGGACCTAGGAGGAAAATAATATAAAAAAATATGACGAAGCAAATAGAAAGAAGAAAGAATAAAAAAAAGGGCGTGCCCAGTGCACGAGGCTCCCATATGTGCGAGGTCCAGAGGGGCAAGAACTACACAGCCTTACCCCGAGAATGTCGAGAGGCTGTTTCGACTACTTGACCACCATGTCAACATTCGTCTCTAACCGTTGGACCAAGCACGACCCTTAGAGAAGAAAGAATAAAATTCTCTTTAAAGTAGTGTAATCAATATAACGCTTAAATAAGCTATCATCTGATATAGTGTTGATAAATGTGAGACCTATGCATTGCTCCAATCTTTCCTTAAAATTATATTGATAATTGGTGGCCTACAACTTTTTAAATTGTTTAAATAGTATTCATTTTAGACTAGCATAGCTCATTTTAGATTTTAATCTCTAAATGGATGATTCTAATTGAGGGTGGACCTTGGTGAATGGTAAGGTTGCTCCAATGTTACCAAGTGGTTATAGGTTCAAGTCAGGAAACAGCCCCTCTGCGAAGTGGGGGCAAGGTTGAGAACATTATGCCCCTCCCTAGACTCCTGATCGAGTCATAATTATTCATAAAATTGTTATTTAATTGGATGTTCATGATTAATTTGACTCTATATTGTGATCTTTTATGATTGCAGGGTATTCAAGAGATGTGCATGTGTTTGATGTTAAAGGATGGAGATGATTCAATCTAAAAGTAAAGGCAAAGGATCGAAGGTAGAATCGGTTTTTCAAGAGAGAAGGAAAGAAAAAAAAAATTAAGGAAAAGAATCCCATGTTCTCTTTCTTTCCTAATCCCCTTCTTTTCTCACTCATGTCCTAAACCCTCTCTACCATCTCTCACTCACACATGCCCCCCTCTTCTTTCTTTTTTTTTATTTTCCTATATTATCTCTTCCTCTCTCCCCCCTAAAATCTCTCCTTGTCCAAAATAGAATAGGATCCTAATCTCTCTCCTCACTTTCTTAAATTGTCCCACACATCCCACATAATACATTTCTCTCCTCTCCTGTTTTCTCTCTTCTTCCTTACAATCTTTCCCACTCTTGGTCTCTCCTTCTCACATTTTCCCTCTTTGCCGCCCTTTCCTTGTTTCTCTACCCTAGACCAAACCTCTCTTACACTCATGGTTCTTCTGTGATACCCTACTTTTAAAACCTGGTTTAATTATATGGTTGACCTGTCTTAACCATGCAGGACCCAAACCAGAGAGGGTTAAGGCAGGTTCCTTATGGATCATGATGGCAAGGGTGACTTTGAACACAGGATGGCCAGATAAGTCCGAGTCAGTGCCAGAGGAGACAGGTGTACCAAAGCCGTGTACATGCTCGTATAATAAGGTCATGTACGGGTAATGTTGGTACATAGCCGTATCCTAAAGTGTATACGTATTATATATCTCGTACCAAGAATGAGATACATGCCGAGAGTCGAATTCCATCGAAATCTCAATTGTTTGGCTAAGTTTTGACCAACAGGTGGGCGGTCACAGGCGGGCGAACCCGCCCACCTGAGTGACCCACCCATGTGGTTACTAGATATTCTTTAAGTATAAATAGTACTTATTGTGTTTCTCCTTTTCTCATTTAATGCATTAAAGAGTTGGTGAGAAAAGTAAAGAGGAGAGAGAAAAGAAAGGAAGAAAAGAGAACGAAGAAGAAGAAAGGGAAAGAAAGAGGAGGAAGAAATGATTTTAAGTGACGCCGAGGTTTGATCTTCTCATTCCGACACCGGAAAAGTGATCCCCAACACGAGATCTACGATTTGAGGTGAGCGAAAGCTATACTTCTTAAATTTTCACCAAACCCCAAGTGAAACCCTTGATTTGGGTAGGTTTCCTTGAGATCGTGTAAATCCCACTTGAGAAGATGAATCTAAGGTTTAATAGATGGTCTATGTGTTGATTTTGAAGGTTTAAAGAAGTGTTTACAAGATTTGAGAAGCATTGGTGATTTCTTGAGTTAAGAGGTGATTTTGGGGTTTTGGAAGAGTTCTTGAGCAAAGAAGGTAAGATTGCTTTTCAATCCTTAAATCTAACTTAGATCTAGGTTAGAATCATCTTATAAGACCTTAGATGTGTGAAAAATGTGATTGGAACAGCCCCATTTGGTTTCCCAAGGTTGAGGAATGTTTCAAAGAAGAAAGCAAATTTCCGCCCCCACAGGTGGGTAAAGACCGGCGGGCGAAGCCGCCTGCCTGAGGTTTGAGGGGGCAGCACCTCAGTTCCCACCGGTGGGCGAAGACCGGCAGGCTATCCGGCCCGCCTGTGAAGACCGGTGGGCTATGACAGGTGGGCTGTCTGGCCCACCCGTTGGCCCCCCGGTCGGATTTTTGAGCCCGAATGGGCCCAAACCGGATGGGCAACCCTCTTTTATGATTTTAAACATGATTTAAACACCAAATCTCGTTAGTTTTGACCCCAAAGTGGTGAAATGATAACTTCATTCACCTATGATAGGTTTCACTAGAAACTTACGTTTCTCACGCCGGATCTCACCCTTACCGAGCGTGAGTTGTGGGCACAACCAGTAAGTGGGGAGAAGACATTTGACTTTATTTTAAGGCGTGTTGTTGCATCATTAAATTGTATCTAGACTAGCTATGTCATCATGCAAATTATGTATAGATTAGTCATCCTCGTATGTTATTCGCACGTATTGCTTGTGATTCTAAACAAAGGAATTATTATATGTGGGTGGTGATTTACATTCTCAATGTTAAATGATTGATGTGCTTATGTGATGAATGGTTAGATTACTATGCATGATGCATTATTAGACTAGACGCCGTAGTCGGCTTGGAAACGAGTGCATTGGTGGCCCGTGGAATGGGACGCGGTGGCACTATACAATCGTACTATGTCATATAGGAGCATGCGGTTTAGGATTCTCATACCCTATGCTACGACCCTTCCCAACAGGGGTTGAGGTGTTGGGTTATCACTTCTGGGGAAGCAGTGGTCGCGATTGTCGGGTCACTCTGGCGGTTAGACATACGCCTGGCTGGTCATTAGGACAGTCGGCAACCTCAGTGGTATATTCAAGAGGGTCAATCGTACTGCTTTTAAATTGCTGGGGTCAGGACCTTTACTTTTTTGTCATATACTTTTATGTTGAGAGCCGGTGGTTGGCATGCTTTACTTTTCTGAGTACTCACGGTGGGCCTTCTCCGACAACCCTATGGGCGTATCGCGGGATGGAGTTCGTGGCTTGTACCTTGGGCATACGCACACTATGGTTGTAAGTAGCACATAACCAAAGACTTAGTAATGTTGTTTAGGTGGATAAGATTAAAAATGAATTGCATAGCATATAATATATATGGATGTGATTGTTGTGTGGTCTTTTTTTTCACTTACTGAGCTAGTGAGCTCATCCCACGTGCGCACCTCTTTTAGATGATTTTACAGGTCACCCACCTGAAGATCAGAAGTCGGGCCCCACTGTCGAGTTTCCCGTTGAGGATTGGTGGGTCCCCGAGGAGTATGAGCACGGTGCTGATTGCATGTGCCAGGGCTGTGTTGCGGGACCACAGTAATGACACCATATAGGATTTTGCTTTTTGATTCTTTTGATGACCCCCCCTTTTGTGTACTTGATACGTAAATTGTTATTCTTTTTGTGTAAATATCATGCCTGCGGGCCCACATGTACTTAGCTATATACTACAATTTGGGTATCAAGTATATTGGGGATATTTACAGAAAATTTAAGTCTTTCGCTGAACTTTTGAACACTTATCTTAGATGTGGATATGCTGTGGTGGGGTACTGCATCAGATGATCCTGGCAGGTTTGGGTTAATCGGAGTTAACCCGGTCACCGGTCCGGTTCTGTGTGAACGGGGTGTGACAACGGTGGTATCAGAGCGTGATGCTCTATTTACTCACAACATACCATTTAGACGCCATAGAATCTATAATAGGAAATGGGGTTAGGTAAATGTAAAAACTTTAAAGAATTAAAAGCCAAAAAAGAAAAAAAAATGATGGTTGCATTTAATTATTGCATTTCATGGCATGTATTGGAGAAAGTTTGCTTAGAATAAATAAAAGATTAGTTATCTGATTGCATAACCCATCAAGTACAGATTTGACAAAACTTCGGCAGCATAACAGCGCTAAACAAGATTTTTCAAAATTTTCAAATAGAAGCACCTGATAAACAACATACATATATAAATAAGTATAATCAACAAAGACTAACTAACGTTGTTATAATCAAATTACAATAAGTTTATCAAGCATACAAAACTAACTAAAAGTCATCAACAACATCAGAGCACCATACTAGTAAGTCCAAATTACAGAGAAAAGTACAAAAGAAAAGTATATATACATATAGTCCACCATAAACACATAAACAACAGAGACAAGTAAAAGCTTATTAGGATAGGCAAGCTAAGTCCTCAGAGACCCTCATCATCATCTAGCTCTACTACTCCATCCCTCCTAGGCCTTGATTTAACTTTGAGCCGGCGATCGTAGTGAGCAAACCTCGCATTCACTTGTTGCACATCCCTCTGGAGTAGGGTAAAGTCCGCTGAAATGGCATTGGCCGTTGTGTCCAAATCCTCGCTCAATCTTAGGAAGGAGTTCTCTAATGTAGCCTGCCTTTCTAAGATATTTTCCTCTCTAGAAGCACTCTCATTTAGTCTTCTCAAAAGCTGATCTTGCCCATCTTTCAAGGCCCTCATACTGGTCATCATGCTCTCGAAGTCAAATGCGCCACTCTCAGGTGGTGGGGCTCTATGTTGTGGTTCTGCAGCCCTAGCAAAGTCAGGATTAGCATCTCTCGAAACAAGAGGCTCCTCCTCAAGGACATCCTTGTCCAGAAAGTCCTCCTCCTCGAATTGAGGAACATAATCCTCATCCTCCTCACTATTTTCCTCCTCCATGTGGACATTCCCCCTGTTCCTGCCTCCTTGAGCTCCTGCCCTCTGAGGTATATCCATAAGAGCCTGGAGACCCATCCTGCGTAGGTTTTCCTTGTTAAATTTGTCCGCTGGGGTCTTTCCCTCCTCACCATTCAAATCCACCCTAAAAAACTTAAAAACCCTAGTGAGGGTCCTACCATATGGGAAACCTCCGTCCTCAGGATGTGTGGCATGATGCTCTATAGTCTTAAGTATAATGTAGGGTAGGCATAAATGCTTGGTACCTCCCTCCAAGGCCTTGTAGATGCAGAAGGCTATGTAGGCTGCCATGAAGCCTACTTGGTTCCTATGACCTCCTCAAGGGAGCAAATTAAACTGAACCAAGCGAGCAAATACACAAGCCTCCGGGTGAAATGTCGTCTCGAAATCCGGACGCACCTTATTGCAACTAATGGTCTCATAAATGTGGTCCTGCATCTCCGAACTTAAGGATGGGCCCACGGGCTTACTCCTTGGGGGGCTATAGAATTGATGCCCAACTAATGAAATATCTAAAATACTAGCAAGAGTGTCCACAGTCAAATGAATGTTCACCCCCTTCACCATGCTGGTGATTGAGTACTCCCCATACTGGTAAGAGACCTTCAAATTACAGTAAAATCTTCAAACCAGGTGTTCATAGCAAAGGCTGTCAATGTTAAGGATGGACTGCCAACCCAGTGCAGTAAACCTCTCTTGTAGTTGAATCTTGTTGAAATCACAAGTTACCACGGTTTTCTCCATCATCACAGGCTTCTTTAGAAAGGTCTGCCAATTTGTTTCCGCCCTCAAACTCTGGAAGAGTCCCTCATCGTAGTCTAAAGGATCGATGGGGGTATGTCCTTGTTGCCTTGTACGAAGGGCTGGGGAACTAGTCCCTACACCCTTCCGTTTTGAAGTTGTGGCCCTACGTCTATTGGAAGAGGATGCGGGTTCCTTTCCCTTACGAGAAGACATCCTAGTAAGAAAAGAGAAGAGATAGTGATAAGTAAAATTTTTGCATGACAAAGGAAGTAAACAGGAGGGTGAACAAGCATATGTAAATGCACCTAAATACATAATGTGGATCATTATAAAAAGAGGAGTGGTTAAGCCATGGAGAAATGAATAGGAGGAAATCCCCAAACATGGCATCCACTAGCATGATGCAAAATAGAAGAGTGACAATGGAGTATAAAGCATGGCAAGTGAGAAGTGATGGAAAGCCTCATAAGAATTTCCTTAAATGGAGTAATTGGTGTCAAATGATGGAAAGCCCCAAATTCAATGTGCAAGTTCAATCTAAGAGAATGAAAATCCCATAATAGTGTAGAACTTGAAGCTTACATGTCAATGATAGTAATGCCTATCATTATACAATCAAGAATATGCAAAGAAATTTTCTATTATAACATTGAGGTGCAAGGAATGAGAGAGATTCAAAGTTGTTCACAAGTATATGGAATGAAGTGAAGAGAATCATAGAAACGCCAGAAATTTTTTCAAGAAACCTAACACAAAAGAGATGGATTTTCATGGAAAAGAGATGGATTTTCATAAAAAAGAGATGGAATTGCAAGCATATACAAGTTTCCATGATCTTTCCAACAATGTAAGTGCAAATCAAAGATAAGAAATCCCATTGAGTTGTAAGTTGGGGAGAAAGGAGAAGAAATAGAAGAAAACCCCAAATTTGAGAAATTAGGGCACGGTTTGGGATTTTCTCCCATAGATTGGGTAGTAAAGCCTAAAACTATGAGTGAGTCACAAAGGAAGCATCATATTCTCATGGAATGATTATTCTATGGAAAGAAACATGAAAAAAATCAAGTTTTGGGAAGTATAAATGGATTCAACACCCAAAATATATGTTCCAAGAAGAGAAATGGAAAAGAGATTTACTTGAGAATGAAAGGAGCTTGAATCTTTCAAAATCTGTGGAATCGTTGAGTGAAATCGCGAGTGGATGCGCCAAGAAACCCTCCAAAATCACTTGAGCTGAGCCAAGGTGGAAGCTGGGAGAAATGAGGGTGAAGGAGGCTTAAAAGCCCCTTTATTTTTCCACCTCGGGTTAGACCGACGGGCCCGACTCGAGCTGCCCGCCGGTGGCAGCCCGCCGGTTGGGAGAAAAAAAAAAAGAATCAAGCGGGACCATCGTCTTACTTGTCGAAGCGCTAGCACAGTACTTTCGGGGCTAAGTTGTGGCTAGATACAAGACATCATACACTACAATACCCCGTGTGTTGGCATATGATTATGTGCTTATGTAAATTCTAAGGTACTTAACCAATGTTTTGTGTATGGTATGTTCCAGGTGCAAGGACACGATGGTACGCATTAGATCCGGTAGCAATGCACGAGGTACCTCACGTGGTCCTCGTCCTATCGGTCAACCACCAAATCCTCGAAGGTCTTGTTCTGTGGGGCAAACCCCACTTCCACAACCTCAAGAAACCATTGACCAGGGTGTGGCACAAAGGGACCCACCTTTGACCACACTTTCGGATCCTCCACCTGTCATCACCCCGAGTGATGTTGCGACCATAGTTCAGCAGTCACAGCAAGCCTTCCAGCAACAAATGCTCCAGCAGCAGCAGGAATTTATGGCTGCTATATAACAATAGTTAGACCTTCCTCAACCCGGTCAACATCCTCGGATAATTACTCCACAAGACCTACCTGTAGGGTCTGGTATGGAACCACAAGCCGGGGATACACCTCCAATTCCGCCACTCAGCACTCCTCCGTATATGGTGCCCCCTCTGTACCCTTACTATCCGGCATATGCACCCAATTACCCGTCGATGAATAATACGACAAAGGTAGTGGAATCTTTCAAGAGGAACTTGCCACCTGTATTCTCTAAGGTGGGGAGTGATCCTCTAGAGCCGGACCAGTGGATCTAAGAGCTGAAAAATATATTTGCGATAATTGAGTGCACTGAGGCACAGAAACTTATTTGTGCAGGGCTGCAACTCAAGAATGAAGTCAACTCTTGGTGGCAAGCCTTTAATCCTATATTGTTGGCCGTACATCCAGAACCCGCATGGGAGCAGTTCAAGTAGTTGTTTTTGGCAAACCATTACCCTCGTAGCTTCAGAGACTGTAAAGAGATGGAATTCATGGCCTTAACTCAAGGGAATAAGACTATCCTTGAGTATCAGCAGCAGTTTGAAAGCTTGTTCCATTTTGCCCCTAGGTATATGAGGTCAGCGGAGGAAAAGGCTGCAAGGTTTCTGAAGGGATTAAAGGCATCTATTAGGTCAGTGCTCGAGGTCTTAGATTTGACAGATTATGGCCAGATTGTGCAAAAAGCTAAAACCATGGAAGATAAGCAGAAGGGAGAACAGTCCCTCACACCTGGATTGTGGAAGAGGACTAATCCATTTTCGGACATGGGCAACTCATCCAAGGTATACCGTGGGTCGTATAGTTCTGGGCCTACATATAGACAGCCCTATAGGCCATCTGGCTATCTTCCTCGACCAGCTGGTGGTCCGGGCTCCACATCTTTTTGCCCAAACACTAGTACGGTGCCTACAGTCACAAGGCCACCCCGTCCCCCATCTACATCAGGTCAAGTGCAAAGGGGCCCTGCCCCAGTTTTGGCATCACAAATCCTTTGTTTTAATTGCCACTCTTATGGTCATTATGCCAAAGATTATCGGGTCAGACCAGCCTTCCCCTCCAGTCAGTCCTCTGTGTACAGACCTCCCTTAACTCGGGTGAATCAACCGCAAGGAAGAATGTATGCCTTATCAACTGAGGAAGCTGAGGCCAGCACAGAAGTGGTAGCAGGTACATTTTAATTTAAGGTTTTTCTTATGCTGAATTTTGATGACCTGCTATACTTATATGCATTATTGCACTAGGTGTTCTACCTATATCGGGTATACCAGCCTATGTCTTGTTGATTCAGGAGCTACACATTCGTTCATATCTAAGAGATTTGCGAAGAAACTTGGTATGTTGCCCAGGACACTAGATCATGAGATGATTGTTAGTATGCCTCCAGGCAAAGTTACACAGTTGAAGGAGGTGTATGGGCCGTGCTCGGTGGAAATCAGTGGAAAGAAATTTAATGCACAACTCATCAAATTCAACATACAGAATTTTGACGTTATACTGGGCATGGATTGGTTGTCGGCCCATCGAGCAAACGTGATGTGTGCCAAAAAATTAATTAGGGTGACAAATGATGAAGGGAAAGGACTGGTATACCAAGCGGATAAAATGAAACGGGCTAGAAAGGTCCTCATCTCCGCTGTTCAAGCAGTAAAGTTGTTGGAAAGTGGATGTCAGGGCTACTTAGCATTGGTATATGATGTTGATGCAAAGGTTACACCTCTAGAAGAGGTAGAGGTGGTTAAAGAATTTCCCGACATCTTTCCAGATGATCTGATGCATCTACTGCCTGATAGAGAGTTAGAATTTGCCATAGACTTGATTCCTGGAGCAGCTCCAATGTCAAAAGCTCCATACAGGATGGCACCAGCCGAATTGAGGGAGTTACAGATGCAGTTGTAAGAATTATTGGAGAAGGGGTTTATTCGCCTGAGTGTTTCACCTTGGGGTGCCCCAGTATTGTTTGTCAAGAAGAGGGATGGTAGCTGCGTATGTGCATAGATTACCGGGAGTTGAATAAGCTAACCATTAAGAACCGGTATCCATTGCCACGCATTGATGATTTATTTGACCAACTACAAGGTGCAAAGGTATTTTCAAAGATAGACCTTAGATCAGGCTATTATCAGCTCAAGATAAAAAGCGGCGACATACCCAAGACAGCTTTCAGGACTCGGTATGGTCACTATGAGTTCCTAGTGTTATTTTTTGGGTTAACCAATGCACCGACAGCATTCATGGATTTAATGAATCGAGTATTTCACGATGTCCTTAATAAATGGGTAATTATTTTTATTGATGACATCTTAATCTACTCTAAGATAGAAGAGGAGCACACTCAACACCTGAGGATGGTATTACAGAGGCTGAGAGAACAACAATTGTTTGCCAAATACAGTAAATGTGAATTTTGGCTTGAGCAAGTTGGATTCCTGGGACACGTAGTGTCTAAGGGCGGAATCGAGGTGGATCCTGATAAGGTGAAAGCAGTAGTAGAGTGGGAAAGCCCTAAGAACGTTACAGAAATTAAAAGTTTCTTGGGTTTAGCTGGGTACTACCGGCGCTTCATTGAGAATTTTGCTCGAATCTCAGCACCAATGACTAAGTTAACCAAAAAGGGGGTGAAATTTGAATGGATAGAGGAATGTGAGAAGAGTTTTCAGGAATTGAAGAAAAGGTTGGTGTCGACCCCTGTGTTGACCATCCCTGAAGGCACAGGTGGAATGACAGTCTACACTGATGCTTTTAAGGTCGGGTTGGGTTGTGTTCTCATGCAACGAGGTAAGGTGATAGCGTATGCATCTCGACAACTAAAGGAATATAAGAAAAACTACCCCACTTATGACTTGGAACTAGCCGCAGTCATTTTTGCCCTAAAGATTTGGCGACATTATTTGTATAGGAAAAAGTGCGAGATATATAGTGATCACAAAAGCCTTAAGTACTTTTTCACCCAAAAAGATTTGAATATGAGGCAGAGGAGATGGCTCGAGCTCATGAAGGACTATGACTATGACATTCAGTATCATCCTGGCAAGGCTAATGTAGTGGAAGATGCGTTGAGTCGAAAGGCACAGACTGTGTCACTCTCGTACTTAGCAGTCAGCTCGCAACTCGTACGAGAAGCAATGCTAATGGATGAAACCCTCTTATATGAAGGAGCAATCTTAGAGCTTGAACTTCAGCCAGAAGACACTAAATGGTTAACTGTATCCTTGGCAGCTCTACAGGTGCACCCGTCTATTAGGCAAGAGGCGATAATGAAACAACCTTTGGATCCTGAGTTACAACAGATCAGAATTAAGATTCAAGAGCAAACAATGAATAACCCTGACTTCGTTTTAGCCAACGACGGGGCATTGTTGTTTTGAGGTAGGTTGTGTGTGCCCGATGACTTGGAGATACAAGACAAAATAGTGCAGGAAGCACATAGCTCCGAGTACTCACTCCACCCAGGAAGTACAAAGATGTATAAGGACTTTAAACAAAACTACTATTGACCAAGCATGAGAACCACAATAGCCCTATATGTGGCGACTTGCCTTACATGCCAAAAAGTAAAAGCTGAGAGGCATCGACTTTATGGTACTCTTCAGTCACTCCCAATACCAGACTGGAAGTGGGATAGGATTACGATGAATTTTGTCACTAAACTACCCCGCACACCTGAGGGGATGGATGCGATTTGGGTGATAGTTGATCGGCTTACTGAGACTGCTCATTTCATTCCCATCAAGACCAAATTCTCTATGGCCAATTTAGCACAACTTTATATGGATAACATAGTGAGCTTACATGGAGTGCCAGTGAGCATTGTGTCAAATAGGGACCCAAGGTTCACTTCCAGATTTTGGAAAAGTTTCCAGCATGCTTTGGGATCACAATTGAACTTGAGTACTGCTTTCCACCCACAGACTGATGGTCAATCAGAGCGAACCATACAGATATTAGAAGACATGCTCAGGGCATATGCAATGGAAATGTGTGGTAGTTGGGAAGAATATATACCCCTTATGGAGTTTACCTATAACAACAGTTATCAAGCTACAATTGGGATGGCTCCATATGAGGCATTATATGGTAGGAAGTGTAGAACTCCTCTGTATTGGAATGAGGTAGGCGAACGCCGAATGTTGGGACCCGAAATGATACAGATGACATGTGACAAGGTCGATGTTATTCGAGAAAGGATTAAGGCAGTTGAGTCACGTCAAAAGAGTTATGCAGACACTCGTAGGAAAGACATTGAGTTTCAAGCAGGAGAAAAGGTGTTTCTCAAGATTTCTCCTCCTAAAGGGTTGCATAGATTCCATAAAAAGGGTAAGTTGAGCCCGAGATACATTGGCCCATTTGAGATTTTGACTCGGGTTGGCTTAGTAGCCTACATGCTTGCTCTTCCACCTTCGCTCGGAAATGTTCATAACGTATTCCATGTATCCATGCTGAAGCGATACGTTCACGATCCATCGTATGTATTACCCGGGGAACCAGAATATCTAGAAGCTGATATGACCTATAGAGAACAGCCAATTGAAATCTTGGACCGAAAAGTGAAAACCCTTCGCAACCGCTCCATTTCCTTCATAAAGGCGCAATGGGCTAATCATTCACTTGAAGAAGCATCTTGGGAGAAAGAGGATGAAATCCAAGCCAAGTACCCTCATCTTTTCAAACAACCAGGTACGCCAATTTCGAGGACAAAATTTTCAAAAAGGGAGGGTAAATGTGATACCCTACTTTTAAAACCTGGTTTAATTACACGGTTGACCCGATTTAATCATGCAGGACCTGAACCAGAGAGGGTTAAGGCGAGTTCCTTATAGACCATGATGGCAAGGGTGACTTTGAACAACGGTTGGCCAGACAAGTCCGAGTCAATGCCAGAGGAGATGGGTGTACCCAAGCCGTGTATATGCTCGTATCATAAGGTCATGTACGGGTAATGCTGGTATGTAGTCGTATCCTAAAGTGTATACGTATTATATATCTCGTACCGAGAGTGAGATACATGCCGAGAGTCAAATTCCATCGAAATCTCAATTGTTTGGCTAAGTTTTGACCAACCAGGTGGGCGGTCACAGGCGGGCGAACCCGCCCACCTAAGTGACCCACCCATGTGGTTACTAGATATTCTCTAAGTATAAATAGTACTTATTGTGTTTCTCCTTTTCTCATTTAATGCATTAAAGAGTTGGTGAGAAAAGTAAAGAGGAGAGAGAAAAGAAAGGAAGAAAAGAGAACGAAGAAGAAGAAAGGGAAAGAAAGAGGAGGAAGAAATGATTTTAAGCGACGCCGAGGTTTGATATTCTCATTCCGACACCAAAAAAGTGATTCCCAACACGAGATCTACGATTTGAGGTGAGCGAAAGCTATACTTCTTAAATTTTCACCAAACCCTAAGTGAAACCCTTGATTTGGGTAGGGTTCTTTAAGATCGTGTAAATCCCACTTGAGATGATGAATCTAAGGTTTAATAGATGGTCTATGTGTTGATTTTGAAGGTTTAAAGAAGTGTTTACAAGATTTGAGAAGCATTGGTGATTTCTTGAGTTAAGAGGTGATTTTGGGATTTTGGAAGAGTTCTTGAGCAAAGAAGGTAAAAATGCTTTTCAATCCTTAAATCTAACTTAGATCTAGGTTAGAATCATCTTATAAGACCTTAGATGTGTGGAAAATGTGATTGGAATAGTCCCATTTGGTTTTCCCAAGGTTGAGGAATGTTTCAAAGAAGAAATCAAATTTTCGCCCCCACAGGTGGGCAAAGACCGACGGGGGAAGCTACCCGCCTAAGGTCTCCCGCCTGAGGGGGCAGCACCTCAGTTCCCACCGGTGGGCGAAGATCGGCGGGCTATCCGGCCCGCCTGTGAAGACCGGTGGGCGATGACAGGTGGCAGCCTGGCCCACCCGTTGGCCCCTTGGTCGGATTTTTAAGCCCGAATGGGCCCAAACCGGATGGGCAATCCTCTTTTATGATTTTAAACATGATTTAAACACCAAATCTCATTAGTTTTGACCCCAAAGTGGTGAAATGCTAACTTCATTCACCTATGATAGGTTTCATGAGAAACTTATGTTTCTCACACCAGATCTCACCCTTACCTAGCGTGAGTTGTGTACACAACCAGTAAGTGGGGAGAGGACATTTGAATTTATTTTAAGGCGTGTTGTTACATCATTAAATTGTATCTAGACTAGCTATGACATCATGCAAATTATGTGTAGATTAGTCATCCTCGTATGCTATTCGCACGTATTGCTTGTGCATTCTAAATAAAGGAATTATTATATATGGGTGGTGATTTACATTCTCAATGTTAAATGATTGATGTGCTTATGTGATGAATGGTTAGATTACTATGCATGATGCATTATTAGACTAGATGCCATAGTCGGCTTGGAAACGAGTGCATTGGTGGCTCGTGGAATAGGACGCGGTGGCACTATACAATCGTACTATGTCATATAGGAGAATGCGGTTTAGGATTCTCATACCCTGTGCTACGACCCTTCCCAACAGGGGTTGAGGTGTTGGGTTATCACTCGGGGGGAAGCAGTGGTCGCGGTTGTCGGGTCATTGTGGCGGTTAGACATACGCCCGGCTGGTCATTAGGACAGTCGGTAACCTCAGTGGTATATTCAAGAGGGCCAATTGTACTGCTTTTAAATTGTTGGGGTCAGCACCTTTACTTTTCTGTCATATACTTTTATGTTGAGAGCCAGTGGTCGGCATACTTTATTTTTCTGAGTACTCACGGTGGGCTTTCTCCGACAACCCTATGGGCGTATCGCAGGATGGAGTTCGCAGCTCGTACCTTGGGCATACGCGCACTGTGGTTGTAAGTAGCACATAACCAAAGACTTAGTAATGTTGTTTAGGTGGATAAGATTTAAAATGAATTGTATAGTATATAGTGCATATGGATGTGATTGTTGTGTGGTCTTTCTTTTCACTTACTGAGCTAGTGAACTCATCCCACATGAGCACCTCTTTTAGATGATTTTGCAGGTCACCCGCCTGAAGATCAGGAGTCGGGCCCCACTATCAAGTTTCCCGTTGAGGATTGGTGGGTCCCCGAGGAGTATGAGCACGGTGCTGATTGCATGTGCGAGGGCTGTGTTGCAAGACCGCAGTAATGACACCATACAAGATTTTGCTTTTTGATTCTTTTGATGACCCCCCCTTTTTTGTACTTGATACGTAAATTGTTATTCTTTTTATGTAAATATCATGCCTGCGGGCCCACATATACTTAGTATATACTACAATTTGGTTATCAAGTATATTGAGGATATTTACAGGTAATTTAAGTCTTCCACTGAACTTTTGAACACTTATCTTAGATGTGGGTATGCTGTGGTGGGGTACTGCATCAGATGATCCTGGCAGGTTTGGGTTAACCGGAGTTAACCCGGTCACCGGTCCGGTTCTGTGTGAACGAGGTGTGACATCTTCCCTAGAATCTCTCCAATCTCACACACGCTTCCCTTTCCATATCCACCTCTCACACATCCTCCACTCTCACTCCTTATCCCTCTCTAGTTTTTCTTCCCGTTTTCACGGTTCTCCCTTCTTCTTGGATCACTCCTTCTGGACGGATTTTCTCAGACAGCATAGCACAGAAATCATCACCATCACACCAAGATTCTATCACCACCATCGCATCGTGTCCATAGTTGTCATAGGCATCGCCAAGGCGGCGATTTGGCGTCCTGGCGAAAAAAGTTCATGACAGTGCTACGATTTACGTGACTCACAAATGGCGGTCGCCATTGGCTGATAGGCGTCGCCATGGCACCTCCATGGATGCTAGGTCATGCCTGATTCACTAGGCGATTGATTTTTTGTAAAATGCAGAGTGATTTTGATAGGGCTATGTTGATTTTTGACGATTTGATGTTGCTTAATGTTGGTTTTATATGTTATAGGGTATAATTTATAAGCTTGTAGCATGCTAAATAACTTTAGAAAATAGGAAAAATAAAAAAGTAGTATACTAAATAACTTAAGAAAATAGGAAAAATAAAAAATGACACATGGGCGATTTGACCGTTATGGTGTCATGGGCGATTTGACCGCCATGGCAACGCCATAACGGGCAATTCATTGCTAAATCGATTAGCCACCCCTCCACCGCCTTGGATCGATTTGACGCCATAACAACTATGATTGTGCCTCTGAATCCCTTCACCTATGTTCTTGTCTCCATGGAAGAACACCGTCGTTGTTGCCTTGCACCATGAGCGACTAAGTCCCCTTTGTCTTTAGGTGCAGATGAACCATTGATAATTGTTATTTAATTTCTGGTTTAAGCATACTTTATTGTTTGACGTTGAGGCTCCATCCCTTTGTGGATGATTTTAATTGAATTATTTAGTTTAGAGAATGTGCTTCTATGATTCATTTTTTTTTTGGCTAACGACGGGTATCCATGCCTTTGGCCTGATTAGTCCCGCGGGCCTATACTAACCCCACAACCATATGGACCGGGTCATACCGGGGTTGAATGAGAACCATTCAACTTTCATTGAAAGCAGTGAAGAGCACTAAACACCCCCGTGTGATTCATATTTTCTAAATATAAAAAAAAAATAGTTTTTATAGAAATTTTGGTTGTATCGATGATAGCCTTCAACTGATGAACTTTTAATTTTGGTGAATAAATAATTCATTAACCAAGAGGAAAAAATAAAAGCATACAACCCCTGAGAAAGAGGGGGGGGAAGGGAAAAACAACAAAATCCACCCTCAGAGAGAGGTGGTCCTGGTGACAGAGCTAGGAAGCTCCCAGGAGGCTACAATGTGGCAATTTCTAAGGGATGGAGTACATGTGGCGGGGATCTTTGCAGTCTTAGATTTCACATCAAAGAAGATGGAATTCCAAATGTTCCCAAGCAGCCAAGAGTTGGAGGTCCATTTCCTATGATTTCATTCCATCCAAATTTGGTTTAGAGTAGCGTAGAAAGCCAATTTGCCCATCAAATCACAAATGGTCTTCCCTTTGAATGTCATATCCACCTATATCCACTCCCTCCGAAAGGGGAGGATGCACCTACGGGAAGGCCAGCATTTGGACAGCACTATATTCTAAATGGAGGTGGAGATAGGGTAATCAAAAAATAGATGATCAATGTCTTCAAGTTGGGCATTGCAGAGGTAGCACAAGGAGGGGGCTAGAATTCTTCTCTGGATGAGGAAGGCTTGAGTGGGCAAGCAATCCGTGAAGATCCTCTAAGCCATGAAGCTTTGTCTAGGGATGTGGTGTTTGAACCAAATGATCCTATGCCAAGGGGAGGAGGGACCATGGGGTCTAACAAAATTCCACGCCGACTTGGAGCCGAAGGTGCCCAAAGGAGATGTGATCTAAGTTATAAAATCTTTATTCCTCTGAGGAGTCCTAATGATGGCCGGAAAGGAGTTCCAGATCTCTGCAAGATGGGGATCATCAGGAGCTGGAGGAGACTAATAGCTATTGACTATAATATTAGCAACAAGAGCATGCTTTGGGATCCTGGAACTGTATCTAATTCTGGCACTGAGGATGTGAGAGAGAACTCCCATAGGGTGCCAGTGATCGAGCCACAAAAGAGTAGAGGAACCATCCACGATCTTAGAGGAAATAGCTATAGATGCAAGGGATCTAAGAGAGAGCATCTTACGCCAAACCCAAGAAGCATCCAAGGGAATCCGCACCGACCAGAAAGTGTCAAATTTGAGTATAGAAGAGTATGCCTATTGTCACCCAGATAATCTTCTTATTAGAAACCAGCTTCCATGGTTGATTATGTTTCGCTTCTTCCTCGGAGAAAGATGATCAAACAATTCCCAATCATAGTCCTTCCGGATGGATCATCCGTATAGGATACAAAAAACTCCTATATTGACATTTTCTCTAATTAATAGAGATCTCAAATTCTAGCTACGGTTTCATTAGATATCTTACAACTAGAATCCCTCTTTTTCCCGATGCGGTTCCTCCACAACCGTGTAAAGCATAACACTTTTTAGTTATTGCATCAGGTTCATTAAAACTACAAGTCTAATGTAACCACAGAATGATAATTCCGGTTCATTCTAGGTATAATCTATCTTACCGAGCACAATCGTCTTTCGCATATGCTGAGCACGCTTAGTTCGGTCAACTAAAGTCTATCATCGATACAACCAAAATTTCGATAAAAACTATTGTTTGAATAGAAAATATGAATCATAGAAGCACATTCTCTAAACTAAATAATTCAATCAAAATCATCCACAAAGGAATGGAGCCTCAACATCAAACAATCAAATATGCTTAAACCAAAAATTAAATAATAATTATCAATGGTTCATCTACACCTAAAGACAAAGGGGACTTAGCCTCTCATGGTGCGAATCAATGAAGGGCACAATGATGGTGTTCTTCCATTGTTCCATGGAGACACGAACACAGGTGAAGGGATTCAGTGGTGATGCATCACGATGCGATGGTGGCGATGAACCTTAATGTGATGGCAATGATCTCTACGCAATGCTGTCTAGGAAAATCCATCCAAAGGAAGGTGTGATCCAAGAAGAAGGGAGAACCATGAAAAAGGGGAACAAAACAAGAGAGGGATAACATGTG
This sequence comes from Macadamia integrifolia, assembly GCF_013358625.1. Taxonomy (NCBI): domain Eukaryota; kingdom Viridiplantae; phylum Streptophyta; class Magnoliopsida; order Proteales; family Proteaceae; genus Macadamia; species Macadamia integrifolia. Next base: position 4,239,257 of record NC_056562.1, on the reverse strand, counting down.
TGAGTGAGGGATGCATGAGAGGTGGATATGGAAATGGCAGCGTGTGTGAGATGGGAAAGATTCTAGGGGAGAGATTTTAGGGAAGAGCCGTGAGCGCAAGAGAGACTTGGTCTAGGGGAGAGAAACGAGGAAAGGGGGCGCGTGTGTGAGATGAGACCAAGGAGGAGAGGGGGAAACTGTGAGAAGGAGCGACCAAGAGTGGGAGAGATTGTAAGGGAGAAGAGAGAAAATAGGAGAGGAGAGACAGATGAAGGAGAGATAGATTTATTATGTCAGATGTGTGGGACGATTTAGGGAAGTGAGGAGAGAGGTTAGGAGAGATTAGGTTCCTATTCTATTTTTGACAAGGAGATATTTCAGGGGAGAGAGAGAGAGAGAGAGAGAGGAAGAGATAATGTAGGACATAAAAGAAAAAAAAAAAGAAGAAGGAAGCAGGTGTGAGTGAGAGATGGTAGAGAGGGATTAGGACATGAGTGAGAGAAAAGAGGGGGATTATGAAAGAGAGAGAGAATGTGGGATTCTTTTCGTTAATTTTTGTTTTCTTTCCTTCTCTCTTGAGAAACTGGTTCTACCCTTATTCCTTTGCCTTTGCTTCTAGATTGAATCATCTCCATCCATTTAGCATCAAACACGTGCACATCTCTTGAAAAACCCAGCAATCATAGAAAATCAAAATATGTAGTCAAATTAATCATGAACATCCAATTAAAATTAATAACTAAATTGGGTACCATCAAGACCTCCCCCTAAGTCTGGTTCTTCCCATCCGAAGCTTCCTCCTAGCTCTCCGGAGCTCTCACTGCCTCTCCCCCTATTAAATGATCCCTTGGACCATCTGAAATGTTCGAGGCTTCAACTCCTTGTCCAAGCAAGATGAAATTAGATCCCGTATCCGCTCCTCCCGCACTAATCTCTGCTACCTTCTACCTTCTCAAAACCAAAGTTTTATAGCCCAAATGCCTCCAAATTGTTTCTTCAATTGCTCCGTCCTGGGCCTTCTTTTCAAACTATCTCCATAGCCCAAATGGTAGAATCTGGATCCTCTGAAACCCCTCTTCCCTTCACATCTCTGCCCTCTCCTCTTTTACCTAAGCCATTCATCTCTCCATCTCCCATCCTTCGGGCTCCCGCATTTGCTTCCTTTATGCCATCTATGCTCACAACCTTGCCTCCCAAAGGCTTCCCCTTTGGTCAGAGCTTTAATTGGAGAGTTGCAGGAGATTTCAATGTCATCCGTTTTAGCCAAGAGAAGCATGGGGTAACCCCATTGATCCCCAAGTTGTTGACTTCTTTAACGATTCATTGATGACCTAAGTCTAAATGATTTTAAAATGGCCGGGCCTAACAGAAGACCTGGCAATCTTCGTGTGGCTTGCAAGCTCGACAGAGCTCTTGTCAATAAAGCTTAGCTCAACTCCTTTCCCTCTTCGCATGCCTGCTTTGACCTCCCTAGGATCTCTGACCACGGCCCTATCTCTATCCATGTCCTTCCCTTCCTATCTTTTGGCTGCAAGCCATTCAAGTTCTTTGACATATGGGCTCTACATCCGGACTTCCTCACAATTGTCCGAGAAGTTTGGTGCATTCATGTGCATCAATCCTCCTCTCCTCTTATTGCTTTCGTCAAAAAGCTTAAGAATGTTAAAACTACTCTCAAGCTTTGGAATTCTTCTTCTTTTGGCAACATTGCCTCCCGTGTCTCCTTTTACCGAGACAAACTCCACTCCATTCAATCCAGAATCCAATCTAATCTCCTTAACTTTGGCCTCCCTGAGGAGGAAAAGGTCCTTGGTTATGAGCTTTCTTTACTTCTGGCCCAAGAAGAGAGCTTTCTCTGTTAGAAAGCCCGTATCAAATGGTTGGACTTGGGGGACTATAACTCTGCCTATTTTCATCAATCTCTCAAAGCCAAAAATAATGCTAATACCATCCCCAAGCTCATCTCCTCTTCTGGGACTAAGATTCTCATTCTTGAGGGCATCACATCCGAAGCTGTCTCTCACTTCCATAGGATCTTTTCCCCCCTTCCTCTCCCCTCCTCCTCCCCCTCCCCTTCCTCCAAGCCTCCTCAACAAATTCATCCCGGATGATCTTTCTCCCTAGCCTCCAGTCCATCCCCTCTCCGGAAGAAATTCTCTCGCATATACCCTCCCACAAAGCCAACAAAGCCCCCAATCCAAATGTCTTTAGCATGGGAAACTTCTCCTCCTGTTGGGATATCATTCGCACTGAGCTCATCCTTACTTTTCGAAGCTTTTTCTATAATCCCAGCCAGATCAATAGTATAAACCATACCTTTCTCTACCTCATTCCTAAGAAAAAGGGAGCGGCTTCTATGAATGATTTTAGACCCCTCTCTATTTGTAACCGTCTCTACAAGTTCATTGCCAAAATCCTAACCAATCGGATTCAGAAAGTCATTGACTCTCTTGTGAGCCCCAATCAATATGCTTTCATCGTGGGGAGAAGCATCACGGATAACATCATTCTTTGCCACGAGATTGTTCGAGGCTTTGATCGTAAATCCCATTCTCCTGTTGTGCTTCTTAAAATTGACATTCACAAGGCTTTTGACTCCATTAGTTGGGATTTCATTTCAAAGGTCCTGCTCCAAATGTCCTTCCCTGCTTTTTTTGTTCACTGGATCCATTCCTGCATTTCCTACCCCCACTTCTCTATCGTAGTAAACGATAGCTCTGCGAGATACTTCCCTTCTACCAGAGGCATCAAGCAAGGGTATCCTCTTTTCCCCCTTTCTCTTCTCCCAAGCCCCAGAAGTCTTGTCACATTCCATTCAATCTACCACCAACCAGCATCTCATTTCTCCCATTCCTAAATGCAAGTCCCTCTTGCTCTCCTATCTTGCTTTTGCAGATGATATCATGATCTTCTTCAAGGCATATCCTCTTTCCAACTCCATTATTATGTCCTCTCTCTATTCCTTTGAAATCCTTTTAGGCCTCAGCATCAACCTCCTCAAGTCTAGTCTTTTTCCGCTCTGGTTTTTCAGATGCAGCCCAGGCCCATCTCCTTGGGATCACTAGGTTCCCCATATGTTCCTTTCCAATCAAATACCTGAGCCTTTCTCTTATCTCCTCCAGGCTCTCTGCTCAACACTGCTCACATATGCTTGATCTCCTGAGAAAGAGGCTTCAGCTTTAGAAAAACAAGCTCCTCTCCTATGTTGGTTGCCTTACCTGCATAAGATCGGTTCTTCAATCCATGTACCTCTACTGGTCTGGCATTTTTGTCCTCCTAGCTTCTACAATCAAATCCATTAAAGGCCTCTTCTGCTCCTTCCTTTGGAAAGGTACAGATTCCTCCAAGTTTCTCTGACGTCTTTGCTAGGAAAAAATCTACCTCCCCAAAGCTGAAGGAGGCCTGGGCTTAAGAAGAATTAAATAGGTCAACTCTGATGGTATTCTAAAGCTCATTTTGGAAAATTGTCTCCAAATAGAGTAGTTCTGGGTTGATTGGGTTCTCTCCTCCCCCTTCAAGTTCAAATCTCTTTGGATTGCCCCAACCCTTCTGATGCTTCTTGGATCTGGAGGAAAATCCTTAGCCTCAGGTCCACTATCCCCAATGCCATTTCTTTCTCCATTCACAATGGCCAGTCCACCTCCCTCTGGATGGACCCCTGGCACCCCTTAGGCTCCCTGGTTACCCCCAGGATCATCTACACTTCAAACCTCTATAAATGTTCCCATATCCCCTCTATCATTTCTCCCATCGGCTGGTCCCCTCCTCCCTCCCCCTCCTCTTGCCGACCTTTGGTCCTCCCTCACTCCGCTCCCCACTGACCACCAAGGAAGGGAAGCAAATACACTTGGTTACCTCCTCCACTGGGATCTTCTCCTCTGCCTATGCTTGGTCGTCTGTTAGATCCTCCGGCCTTGTGGTTCCTTGGCGCAAAATCGTGGTTCAAGGGTTATATCCTGCATCATAGCTTCACTGTTTGGCGTACTATCACCAACTGACTTCCTACGCAGTCCTTCCTCATCTATTGTCACATTCCAATTTCCCCCTCTTGCTGCCTCTGCCCGCACGGCACTGAGGACATTTCCCACCTTTTCTTTTCCTGCCCCCTTTCTTCCTCGGTTTGGAAATGTGTCCTCTCTAGATGTTGGCATTCCAGAAGGACCATTCTCCCTTTTGATAAGGAATAGATCTGGATTGATATGACCTTTGCAGGCTTCTTTATTTGTGACATTGTTAGCAAGCTTGTTTTTTATACAACCATTAACCACATATGGATGGAGCATAATATCTATAGATGGTCCTCTAATTCTCGTTCTACAGATAAGATTTGAAAAGCCATCTACTATAACATTACCTTTAAGATCTAATCCCTCCATCATCGCCCAGTCCCTAGCACCCCTAGGAATAGACACGCCATTGCTTCCTGGAGGGTTGACACCTCCCCCCCCCCCCACTTGATGTACCCCCTCTTCTTTCTTTGTGGTAGTGCTTTCTCCCTCCAGTTAGAAATAAGGATGACTAGGGTTAGAGATGAGGGGAGAAGATAGAAGAGAGGAAGGAAGAAAAAGGAGAGAAGTTGAGAGAAGGAGAAGGGGAAATGAGAGCAAAACGTGGGGAAGGTTTCATGCTCTTTCCCATATATATTAAGTTCAAACAAGCTGTAGGAATATTACATAGACCTCCCTAAGGGAGTTGAAAGAGAAATAAAAGAAAGTACATTTAAGGACAACTCAACATAAGACAGTTCCTAAAGTACCCCTATCACATACATTCTAACACCCCACCTCGTTTTTTGTATCCCCTTTGATCTATTTTGGCTGCCTTTGCTGGGCGCTCTGTTGTTGTCTGTTTTCCCTTGGGTTGGGTTTTTCCTAAAGGCCAATGCCTTCCCTCCCTTCCACCTTTTTTCTCCCTTGTATATTCTTCTTATCGCTTGGTAATGAATTTATTTATTCATCTAAAAAAAAAAAAATTAGAAATTAAATAACAATTTTATGAATAATTATGACCTGATCACGCTCCCCAACTTGCACTTTTGCTTCTCCTCGAGGAAAGAAAATAAAACTTTGCTTATCATGCCATCAGCTTAATGTAACCACTCATAAATAAGATCATCATCGATGAATCAATAACAAGGATTCTAAGCATGCCAATCCAATTCAACACAAAGCTAAACAAACAATAACATCCTCTTCTACGTTAGCCAACTTCTACTCTTACATTCCAAATCGACCATCGTAGCTAAGTCATGAGGGCCAAATGCTATACAAGCCATCACTTTTACCATACAACTATGACCATGCTCTTTTTCTCAAAATTACTCAGATCCGTGCAATGTCCTAACCTATGAAGCTTTCTAAATGGGCTATGTAGCGAGCTTTGGGTCAATTGTTGTCAAGCCATATGGCTTTAAATAACTAGGTATAAAACACCACTAGGACTTACTTACTCAACCCAAATAGGCTACAAGCCAAGACAAGATCAAAGTTTTCAAGTTTTTCTCAAATTGTCCAACTTTTTATGCAAAACTCCATATTTGCGACACAAAGTTATTCTTTTCTTTTTTTTATATAGACATTCCACCTGTTTGACGCAAATTTCAATACTTGTGGCAAAGAAATCCGGTTATTGGGAGGAAGTCATAATGCAAGATTTAAAAATTTTCAACACATAAGGCTTAGGCTTGCATAATTACACAAGAATCATCAAACACATTCACTAAAGATGGAAATTTCAGATTCCAAACAAAAAGTTAACCAACATGGAAGGGCAATAATGTTCTAAGCTTAATTGACTGTAAAACACATCAACACACTCAAAACCATATGCTACAACTCTTGACAAAGACCTAAAAAGCTCTAGATTAGAAAAATTCAGCAAAAATGTGCAACCAATATCATAGTTCAAATTGTTCCAAATTCAATCAAAAATTCACCGTCAAACAACATTCACATCAATTTTAGTAAATTTAGCCTTTCAGTTCTCTATGGGTTCGGCCCCTTTCTTACCACTATCTCATGGTTAGTTAGGGTTTTATTTTGATTCGTTCATGATAGCGATCAACTTCTCAGTGGCAGGATCCTTGTGCACTGGGTACGCCCTTTATAGATGATTCTAATTGAAATGAAATCTATCTTAGGAATCATATTTAATATATAACTTGGATAGCTTCACATCGAGTCAGTCACAACCAAGTATCCAAAAATGATAACCAAGAGATATAAACTGAAGTTGGGTTCCCAAGAGCACCAAAAAACCTTAATGTTAGGTTTTATAGTTGGTCTATATGTTTGTAAGAAAATATCTAGACCTTCAAAGGAAGAGCTCCAAACCAATGTGTCAAGGATAAGAAGATACCAAACTGAATTGCTCAATCAGGATCAGTGTCAATGGGAACAATCCAATAATATTGTATTGCATATTGCATTGTGGATATGATACAAGGTGATACGATATAGGGAAAACACGTTCTTTTGTATTGGGGTGTATCATATCAGTCAATAGGACCCAAGATGGGTCAATAGACTCAATACACCATGATACATTTCGGGACAACCAGAAAAAACCCAGAAAACAGTTGAGTTGAGAAGAGAGGATTTTGAGAATGATTTGGCTTATCTCATATGACAGAGGCCACTCTTCATTTATAATGTAGATATGTTGTACAAACGGTAACAAATACGAAAGGTAGTACAAGGCTAGGTAGTACACTTATAAAGGTGGCATACTTATCCTATCCTTAACAATCCCGCTCAAGTTGGTGCATAAATATCCTTCATGCCCAACTTGCATACAATAGGATGAAATACTATACAAGTTAAACCCTTTTGTAAGAACATCAGCTAACTAATTCTCAGATGTGACAAACGGAATACAAATGGAGCATTGTACAAGATTTTCCTTGATGAAGTGTTTGTCCATCTCAATATGCTTATTTTGTCATGTTGAGCTGGGTTATGGGCTATATTGATTGCTACCTTGTTATCGCAGTAAAGCTTCATAGGTTCTCCAGATATCACCCCAGATCACTGAGTAAGATTCTAAGCCAAATAAGTTCATACACCATAAACCATTGCTCGATACTCTACTTCTGCACTTAATCTAGACACCACTGGTTGCTTCTTGCTTTTCCAGGTAAAAAAATTTCCTCCTAGGAATGTACAATTTCCAGAGGTAGAACATCGATCATCCATGGATCCTGCCCAATCAATATCAGTGAAAGCCTCCAACATCAGATTGCCATGATTGGAGAATGGGATTCCCTTGCCAAGAGAAAATTTCAAGTATCTCAGAATCTGTTGCATTGCATCTAAATGTGCAATCAGTGGATCATGTAGGAATCGACTAGCTACCCCTACAGCATAGGTAATATCTGGTCTGGTATGAGATAGAAATATCAATCTTTTGACAAGTCTGTGATACCTCTCCTTGTCTACCGGATCACCACCTTTACTCCTTAGATATTTTTACCACTTAATCAACCCCATAGGATCTCTAGGATATATTAATTTCACCTTCATCAAGTTCTTCATTTGAGAGCTCTATTCATTCAAAGTTTCTGCCATGTTTTGGGTTACTGAGATTCTGTTTCTGTAGGTATATTAGTGGTGACTTGTTTCAGCCTACCATACCTCATCAGATACCCAATGCCAATACTTGACACCTTGATCTCAACTATATGTAAGGTGGAAGTATTAGGCTTTTGTCCTCTGGGTCAGCCAGTTCATTTGGGTCATCTGATCCACACCAATCTCAATTGATCGCCCAGGAACTATTCAGGTCTGATACTGATCTATAAATCCTTGGTCCAAATATAACAGTATGAAGTTCTTCACATTGCCAAATTGCTCCGTCCTAGAGTAACAATGATTTCACTAGAGTTTCGGTACAATTTGTTCATGTTTCAAATACCCGATACTTGACACGTTGATCTCAACTAAATATAAGGTGGAAGTATTAGGCTTTTGTCCTCTGGGTCAGCCAGTTCATTTGGGTTATCTGATCCACACCAATCTCAATTGATCGCCCATGAACTATTCAGGTCTGATACTGATCTTTAAATCCTTGGTCCAAACATAACAGTATGAAGTTCTTCACATTGCCAAATTGCTACGTTCTAGAATAACAATGATTTCACTAGAGTGCCAGTACAATTTGTTCACGTTTCAAATATAAAAGCATACATACAAAAATGGCCAATATGATTAACCACATAATTACCTGGCCTGGCCCAAGCTTAGCAATAATAATGTCTTGATGCACAGAGGCAATTGGATTGTTAGAAAATTCGGGCAAGGAATCTTGGCTGTGAGTGAAGAAAGTATTGGTTTTTGGTCTTGAAGATGGGTTTGAAGTGTGGTTTAAAGTTGCTATTGGAAATTCACCACCATTCGGCAACCACTTCAGTTCATCTGTTTTCACTGCATTAACCTTAACATTATCAACATGTGAACCAACAACAGTCAACTAGAGAGAGAGAGGGGGTGGGGGGGACTTGAATAGTGCATAGCTGTACCTGTAATACGGGGGCCCCCTCTTTTACACTGAACATGAAGTTTAAAGACTATCGTATTCTTTTCATTGGGAGTATCATTTTCTACCAAGAAGCAATTACCAGTTATTACTAAAATTAGAGATAGAAGTGGCAAAAGAAACGAGGTATTGTCATGATATGTCAAAATAAATTTGAGATAAACCTGACATAAACTCGAACAGCCTCGGGTCAACTTTGATAGGAACAAGGCCCAACCTATGGGCAAGAACTTCGTCTTGGATGACTGATGTATTATTTGCAATGAGGACTTTCTCAATAGCCATGGTCGGAAGCTACATAAAGATAATGGTTAAAAGGATTAGCAAATAACATTCCGCAATCTACCCAATGTTAAAGAAGTTTGGTATAAGGAAAATATGATTGAAAATATGATTAAGGACAGATGATGGGAAAAAATCATTACAAAAATTTTTTAAAATAGTTTTTACACCATAAATTTTGCACATAGTTAAATCATAAAAGTATATAAGGAAGAGTGCTTGGATTTAGTACGAAATTTAATTAAGAGGAAAAAATAAGCCTGAGCAATCGAAAATGAAAAATATGGATTTATCTCTGTTCAATCTCAGCAGTTGAGATTATGAATTGTGGGATAAAATCAAAGATTTAAGTCATCATCTCCAACAGAATTTGTTGCCTTTTGATATCAAAACCCTGATTTTATTCTTCTATTCATAATCTAAACCATAAAATGAAGAGTTTCAAATCATAACAATTGTAGCAAACTCCAAGCTGCAACTGTATTAAATGTATAAGCTTAGAGATGCTATATATATAGAGAGAGAGAGAGAGAGAATTGTACATCCTACTTTCATTCTCCTTAATTGGGTTCCTAATCAAATTGTGCACTTAAAACTCTGAGAAGGAAAGTCAACATATGAAAAGCAACATATATAATTGCTTTGTTTTAATCTCCAAAGCAACTATTAGAATAAAGTATGCCTTTGTTTGCTATCATAGTTCAGTTAATTGAACAAAAATAAGTTTTAAAGGTAATGCCACAGTAACATCAAGATTTTGTAGTCCTATTTCATCTTCTACTCTCTCAGTTCCATCCCAGCCAATTGCCACTCTAGGTAATTTGGGCTTTGATTTCGCTCTTGAAATACCCAGTAAGCTATGGAATCCTAGGTCTACCTAGTCTAAGTCTGATGTAGACACACATGCTGGCCTACACTATCAAAGGAGGAAGAAGGCCAGCCAGCCCTTGGGCTGATCCAGCCCAACTGGCCCTCACTTTTTGTTCCTATGTGGCCCTTACATGCAGCCATTGAACCAGCATAGATGCCCCTGAGTAAATGCATATTTTGTTTCCTCAATTGGTCTTCTAGAAGAGCCTAAGCAGCCATCGATCCAGTCTGTCTAGAAGCTTCTTTTTCTGCCTGGGATTTCTCCAATGCAGTTGTACTTTGTCTCATGTTTGACCAGTCAAACCTTAGTTGGACAAGTCCTTAAGTCTTCTAGAAGGTCTCTTTTATTTGTCTTCTATTTTACTTTAAGTTCAAGTCAGTAGCAGTTTCCAAAGTATGTTAGTTTCCTTTTTGGTGTTAGTTTCCAAATTGCAAGGCTGTGTACTCTCTATAAAAGAGAGATTGTTGTACTAATTTTACAATTAATGAAGAACAATTGAAGTGCAGCCAAAGCTTGCTCAAACCTCCTGAGAAAGGATGATTAACAGCTGAGATAGCTGTCGGTGAGAGGCCTAGGCTAAGATAGCCATATCCCAGCCACATCTATCACATCACAACTTCATCCATCTCTTCTTCTTCTTCTTATTTTCATCTTATTTTTTTTTATCTGTGAGAGAGTAATGCAGGAGTAGATTACAAGTAACTAACTCCACAGTTTATAACCCCAAACAATACAAATAGGAGTAAGAAAAAAAGGAATAATACTATCAAATAAATCCCCAAGGATACGATACCCATATAGGAGCAAAACCAGCCCAAAACCTAACCCGATGGGAGAGAGAAAGACCTGTTATAGAGTTGGAGTGAGAGAGGTGCGGCCAGGGCTGTAGGAGTCCGATTGAGTTGCACTCTTGGGCGTAGATAGTCCCTAGGGAGGGTACAAAAACCCCCAAAGTTGAGAGGATTCTGACTGCTGGTTGTGAAGTTACAAGCTTTCTTGATTTTCTGACCTAGGAGAGAAAACTGATAAGAACCTTCAAGAACAGTAGTTGAATGCTTCCAACAGTGACTAGGTAAGGATCGTGGGACCCTTATGAGGCCTGGAATACCCTGATTGAAGACCTGGCTGAATAGAGTACAGAAGAGAGAAAGAGAGGAGATCGATCTCTCTCCTATTCCCACTAGGATTGCTGATCGGTTCTGATTTCTAGAGACTTTTATCAAAATCTAAACTATACCTCTTGAATGTTACAGCAAATAAAATAAAAAAGAAGAATAAAACAGATGGGGGGTTGAGAAGGGTGAAAGAGAATAAAGGAAGTGGCTATCTCAACCTGGGCTTCTCACCCATAACCATCTCAACTGCTCTAAGCATTTACTTGCAAACTTTCTTTCATAAATGCAAGCTTTCTTTCATTCAAATCTGTCTAATAATGGTACATATGCCTCTCTATTTATAGAGGGGAAGTTTACAATCATACTAATACTAGGAGCAAGTTTCCCAATAGGACTAGACACTCCTACTACAACTAGGAATTCAAAATAGGACTAGGATTTGACTTTATGACTCCAACATGGAGTAAGACTAACTAACTAATAGTCCATATAGGACTTTACAACCAACTAATGGCCTAATGGGCCTTTATTGAATTATATAGCAACTAATTAAACTAATGAATAAAATCCCGTTTTCCTATCTTCTACCCATATTTTAGGCCTATTAAAGTGCCCTATTTCAAAGAAAATCCATGGGATCAAAGGCCCAAAACATGCATAACACAACCCAAGGCTTATTTACAATAAAATAAGCCCAAGTGACTTATCTACATCAGAGAGTGTTTGAGTGATCAAAGCAAGCTTGTTGAATTCCAGAAGCTCCATCAAAAGACCAGCTTGAAGGCATCCAAGATAAGAATCGATTTCAGCCAAGGTGCCAAGGTTTTGAGCCAAATTGATTTTTCCTGTATCTCCCAAACTAGCAGGCTTTTCCTTAAGCCCTTTTTGGGTTTTACTGATGCCCCCAGGTGCCCCTTTCGACCTCTGTTTGAGGGCCATCAGAAGCCTGGACAGCCAGCCGCAGGCTTCTCCTTCATTGCTGTTCGAAACCCTGTTTCAGCCAGGGTTGTTGCTGCTCTGTTGCTGCTCTGTGAAGGATCTATTTGATTGTTATCAGTCCTCCCACAGGCCCTATTCTGACCAGGTGTGAATATTCTAAGCCCCCCTAATCTCAGAGATGTATTTCAGCCCCATCCTAGTCTTTGCTTGCTCTATTTGGGTTCTTTGTCCTGTGATCAGACCTGTACTGGTTGTGAGTGTCATTTCTTTTGTGGTTGTTTGCCTAGGGTGAAAATACCTTACATCAAAGTCACAGACGAGGTCATGGTATTGGCAATTGGTTGATACCAGTTCAAGATCAATCCACAGTGGATTGTCTAATTCAATAGCAGGACTGCACAGAAACACTATAAATAAGATGATAAAATCTTGGCATGGATTGAGACAGATCCAGTCCCTGAGCCTGATTCTCAGAGTCTTGCATGGGATAGCTTCCCTAAGAATTATCTACCCTAGGCAATGTCAATACTAATCATATAATAATTGAAGCTTCACTAGATAACATGCCCAGTCTTTACAGAAACCCTAAAAAATTAAACTTCAAAATCCAATCATATCTGAGATTAGACCACAATTTGAGGGGATGGTGTGGATGGGAATATAGTTCCCAAAAGGTTAAAATGAAATTAGTAACAGAACATGGAAGGAGAAAGAAAATGAAAGCAAATCAACAATCAATGTCATCATTAAACATATTCTATATGTGAAAAAAGCATAAAACTAACAACCAAAATACGCAGCAATAAATAAATACAGTAATAACGGATTAGGTAAACACAAGATAAATCAAAACATAGATCAGCAATGAGGAAAACTTTAAGATGGAGGAGAATTAATTAGAACAAAAAAAAGTACCATATGAGAATTTGAACCTTAAATCCATACCTCTGCAATGAGGATCCTCCGAAACGCATTGGCAATTGAAGGGTCAATACCAATCATATCAAACTCCATATCATCCTCTGTAAGCCGAATCACTTCAACTCTAAATTTTTTGCAGAATTGCTCCAACCGGAGACTATTATCAACTCCAATTGATGCATATGCACCAGAGTATTGAATAGTTTCCGTCTACAGATACAAAGATTCAACAGAAATAAAAGAACATGATACCAATCATAAGTTGATACATAAAAAATAGAGTAAGAAACAAAATCCAAGCATACATGAGTAGGAGCATCACTCCCGCATAGAACACGAGTTCTCTGGAGTTCAAGGTGCTGAGGGAGCTGCCCTTTAGGCACATCAGGCAAGTCAGAAGCAGTTACTCTAGACATTCTCCACCCACCTGTATCTATAATCCCAAGACAAAGTAGTCAGTTTAGGGTTTTAGGGGGTTAGTGCAAGCGAGTGGGGAAGGGAGAGAGAGTATATTTGTTTGGGCCATAGGGTTTAAAAGAAGAAATTAACTGTTACAAACAGTATAATGGAAACAGTTGTTCATGGTAACCTCAGGTTTTCCAAGTCAGAACATTGGCCAGGTCCGACACTGGATGAATTGTTATAGAACTTTTAAAAGTTAAATAAGTCATATTCTATGAGATTAACGAAATCCAATTCCAAAGCATTAAATCAATTTGACAGTAGAAGAAGTTGAAAATTTCTTATTGGATCAGCAGTAAAAAATATAAGAGAAATTAGATCGGCAGTGGTGTAAGATCAGGAACTTTCTTCAACGATTCAATCTAAAAGAACACCTCCATTTTACTTGCATAATAATTCAATAGAAAAAACAACCAATTTGTGAGGTTGATTCTTTTAGAAAAGAAATTTAGTCAGTTCTATTAGACAGGTGAACATCTTGTTCCAATGGAGGCCAGAAAAGAATTATGGCAGATCTTGCAATCAAGTGTTTTTCAAACGATTGTGGGGAAGGAGAGGGAAGCAACCAATCACAAGAACACCTTTTTTACATGTTTCTTATAAACACTACCTCTTTCCCTACCTTAAAATTATGAGTTGCCTCGAATCACTCAATATATTAGTCATACAACCTATACAAATAAATTTAGCCAGATTTGTCATTATTCATCTTAAACCTGCCAATTATGGTCAATTTGCAAAACTCGAATGTTTTGTTATCTACACTCTTACTTCCTCGAAGAAGGTTGTGAATCTCATAATAGAAGCCCCTTCCGAAGTTGAAGGGAGAAAACCATGCACATGTCTTAATGGGTATAAAAGCTAGATACTTGTTGGTACAAGTGGTCCATTTACCATGAACTTGTGTACCCGTGGATCACCAATGCAACCCACTTTTGGTTCTCTGCCCTTACAAGAAAATTTTCTCCACTTGAACCAAATGATTAATGACTAAAATAAGCATATGCATTGGAATCATCACAAAACCAAGACATCTCAAAATTGCAACCAAAATCCCTATAAGAAAACTAATCTCTTAGAAAAAGAAGATACAGATGGTAGGGATGTTGATGTATACATTGACGCTGCCCTTCCCTAACAGTTCGAGCTTTTGTGTGAAAAGGTAGTGAACATGGTATCAGTATAGGGAGGTCAAGTGTTCAACTCCTGGGAAGTGCATTGGAAGAGTTTCCCAACATTTTTTTTCTCCCTCAATGCCGAGTGAGATCCCATGCAAGGACCATGAGATCTTGACCTGCATGTGCGGGGGAGAGTTGATGCATACATTGATGCTGCCCTTCCCTAACAATTCGAGCTTTTGGGTGAAATAGTAGAGAACAAGGGACACTCTTATAGGATTGGCTGAGGCAGACCCATCCACTTAGACAGCCTAATCATTTCTTTTGGCTTCATAACAGATTGGATACTTGATTGAATTGGAATGGTATCAGAACTAAATGATTCATATATTACACAAAAATTGAGACAAGGGGCTGAACGTCCCTTGGAAGAAATGGAGAACTTCTTCATTTAACCAACCAAAATGACCAACTCAACTCAACTAAGAATTTCATATCTGCTTTTTTACTTTCTCCACAGCCATTTTCAACTTACCCCTTGGTCTTTTAACCCTTCTAATCTGCATTACATCACTCCCCCTTACCAGTTCACTCGGTGACCTCCACTGCAAATGCCTATACCACTCCTAGTGCTTCTCCTTCAACTTATCTCCTATCAAGGCCAACTGCTCTAAAAAAAAATTTGGTCCCATCAAACTCTCTGAACAGTTCTTCAACTTCGTTTATTAACTAAACAGTAGCAACTGGTACGGTCACAAATAAGTGAAAACAAAAACTCTCCATCCTGGGCTCCTAATATAGTTGATGCACTATTTGAAATTTGAAATTTCTTATACCAACTGAGCCATGTGAGATTAATAAAATCCAGCTTCAAAACATTCAGTTAATTCAAAAGTATAACATTCAACAAATAATTAAATCAACTGTAGTAAAACATCCAAAAATAAGAGCAATTTTCTCCAATATAAAAGAAAATCTTCTTCGGTAGTGTTGAAGTTCAACAACTATTAAAAAAAAACTGACCTTTCAAATGACCATTGGTTTTATTTGTTATAAAAACTCTATACCTACTAAAACTATTACTTGACTCTAAATGAGTTGGACCAAACTATGCTTGTTTCCCAGCAATAAGGTTTCACAATAGAATCTTTGGAAACAACCCATCCATCTCTACCACAAAAAATGAATAAATCAAGAAAACAAACAAGCCCAACAAAACCTCAAGGGGGTAGCCGAGTTGGTAAGGGACCTTCGCCTCAGGAAGCGTGTGGTTCTGAGTTCCACTCCTTTTACCTCCTTGGGCCCACTCACACCGGGGTGTTTAGTGCTCTTCACTACTTTCGGTTAAAGTCGAATGGTTCTCATTCATCCCCAGAATGACCCGGTCCATGTGGTTGTGGGTCAATATGGGTCTATGAGACTAGTCAGGCTGAAGGCTTGGATACCCGTCGTTAGTTAAAAAAAAAAAAGGAAGAAGAAGAAAAAAAAATCCCAACAGAATTCAGATAGAGAAGACATAACAATGTCTATGCAACACAGAAAAAGAAGATAGAAAAATCCAATGTGGCATGTGAGCCTCAAAGCCACTACTAACTAGCTAAATTTTCACGTTTTCCATCCCAAACCTTCTACATGATCCTTCGGCTTCAACATTTAATGTTTCCTGCACGTTGTCCTTTTCAATTCAATAAATTCCATGGATTTGCAGGTTCTTTCCCAGGACTTCTATCTCTACTGTGGAGAATTATAGAAATTAAGAGTTCTAGGAGCAGGAACCCTTTCCAATGCCTGAACTGCTGTAGGGTCCCAAACCAACCATTATCATAGGGAATACACAAGAAAATGACTGTTTTGTGGTACTACACTTCAAGCAAGTTCATAGATTCTCAGTACTTATGCCAATGAAAAACCAATTCCAAGCAAGGCACAAATGGCCAAAAAGTGAAAGCAATAAAAACAGTGAGTGTGCCTCAGTTGATGAAAGAATTGGAAAAGTACAAGCTTCACTTAAGCAAGCCTTATCCCAACTACTTGAGTCAGCAAACCAAAATTATTAAGAATAAAAAAGAGCTGTAAAACCCTTGTCCTTTACATAAATGTGGCCACATTCGTCATGTTCCTTGGAGTTCTTATGTATATTTATGACATAAAATACCAATTCCATTAATTATATCCCATAATCTAGTCTGCAAATTTTCCTCTTATGGTGGGTTTTTCTTCTTCTTTTTTTTCTTTTTTTTT
>NC_056562.1:4216316-4222704 GCF_013358625.1 Macadamia integrifolia | reverse complement strand
GAGGGGGTGTGTTGGGGGGGAGTTGGGAGAAGGGGTGGATTAGGGGCATCAGGTATGACAATCTAGTATGAGAAAGAAAGAAAGAAACAGAGATATATGAAGAATTGAATAGTCAGGTAATGAATAACTGAAGAATCATAAAGAGGAAAAGAGCAACAAAATTCACTTTATTCTTCCTAGAATGGTTTGATCAAACAATTTCTTATCAAGCTAGAAACACTTATGTCAATCAATCGAAGTGAGCAAAACCCATCCTAATTCCACCCGTAAGCTGCTCAGTAAACTTACGAATTCAACTTAGGAAAGCTGAAACTTTCTCCATTTAAAATCGATTTTATCAACAAATGAAAAACTAACAATTAAGAAAATTTCCTCAGGAAAGAATGAAAATAGTTCATAACTTTCTCATGCATTAGTGTTAAAAATTCAGTGAAGAAATAAAATTGTGTGAGCAAACAATGATTGCGAGGACGCAGAGAAGGGAAACTCATCGTACCACTGGCTGGGTCGAGCTTCGAACTTCGAAGTTGTGGCTTTCCAAATTCACAATCCGGCTTCAAACTTATACTCTCCGTTGCCTCTCATAATCCCACTTCCCAAGTACAGAGTCCTGGGCGCCAACGGAACGTGACGTGTCACTGTCACACACTCGCACGTATAATAGAAACGCATGAAGAGCGCTTTGTAAATTGCGTCACAGGTACCTAATCGTTGGGAAATTTTCAATATTGGGCTGCAACCGTTTTCTCTTTTTCTTTTTATTGGCAATCTGGCCCCTCTCCAACAACCTGGGCCTCCAGGCTCCAACCTTTGGATGCATAATTCAAAGTTTTTTGGTGTTAGAGAGGATCTTTTTCCTAAAATCTCTCTAAATCATGGTTTTAAAAATCGGGTCGAATCAGATTCTTTTTTATTAGTTAAATTGGGTCGGTATTGACCTTGACGATCTTCAATTCTGACCTTTTCAACCCCGATATACAAGTATAGTCTAAGGGTAAAAACATAAAATTTTTATTTTTATTAAAAGGCAAGTGTAGACATGTTCAAGATGGTCTAATCAAGATCAATCTGAATCGATATTAGATCTATATCGGTCTTAACCAATCCTAAGACCAATCTCAAGTTTTAGAACCTTGCCCTAGGATGAGTTTAATTTTTTCAGCCTCATGGGACAAAAAAAATAGATACAATTCTAAGAAGATCCTCAAGAAAAAAACCTATATTAAGATAAGTAAAGTCCATTTGGAAATAGCATTGGTAAAGACATTGTGAAGAAAAAAAAAATCAAACACAAAATTTATGGCCAATAGTAACCTAACATAACAAGTGAAAGTAGATACCTCAACTAAAGGAACGACGGAAGTAACCAAAAGTTACTGAATCAGCACTTAGCAACCCGAGTGGATGAAACTATTAAAATCACTATGATCGAAAAATATTTCTTTGGCATATTTATCTTAGATGACCTAAATATCTACCACATGGTAGATTAGATGAAGTATAAATTTTGTGGTTCGGGTAGACCCTAAGGTTTCCTTACTATATGTTATGTTTCAGCAAAAATGAATTTGTCAAATGTAAGATAATTCAATAGAAAAGGAAAAGGGAAAGAAAAAACTCTATACGCTATCCCAATGCTATAGGAGTGCTAATGACAGACATAGACATTGAGATTTCCTTGGATCGAATGGCCCAACATTCACTTGGAACAATAAAATTAGAATCAAACTTACTCGAGCTCTTTATAATGCAGCTTGACAGAATAATTTTGAAAATGTAATAGTGTTTTTTACTTGTTAGTACTGGTATCAACTCAGACTGGAGGTGTTAATGGAGCCTGACCCAGCCCAGCCCAATACTATTGGTTACTTGGTTGCTTTATGTATATATATATATATATATTTTATATTTGATAGAATTGATTGCTTGATTTTAATGCATCGCAGAGGTCAAAGATCAAGGTTTTCGTATTTATGTAGATTGTGAAAAACAAAGGATTTTTTACAGATTTGTTTTCTATAAATACCATTTATAATTATTAACATATTTATATTATTAATACTTAATATACATAGTTGGATTTGGGTTTGAGTTGGGTCGGGTCGTGTTGGTTTGGGAACTCAACCCAAGCCCAGCTCAACCCAATCTTGGGCCTGAAATTTTCAACCCTATCCCATCTTATGGGCTGAAATCTCAGCTCAGGAGTCAAGTCCTGTTCGGGCTCAAAGCAGGTTTAGGATGATCGGACTTTTTCGACACCCCTAACTCAAACCATACCCCTTTGTTGATATGAATAGTGGTGAATCTGCCCCTTACTATTTAATTTCGATTTGAATCAAATCAATATGGCTTCATCTCCCTAAATGCAAACCAATGGTATCTAGGGCATGGCCCTTCCCAAGTGATGGCTCAGCAATAAGAAGGCTTTATCGCAAGATGGAAAATTGTCAAGCCACTCTCAAGAAAGGGAATGAGGAGGTGTTGGCATTGTTTAAACCAAAATCAGATCCCTCAAGCAAGAACTAAAATATCTCTAGGGTCTTCCAATGTTGGCACTTTCTCAGGCTCGGGAAAATGAAATTTCCCACTTGTTAGTTTGAGGAACCATCTTAGAGAAGAGATGTCAGCTTGGTTTCAATTAATCATTGTGCTTGAGTCCTACTATGGAAGAAATTTGAAAGGCCATGCTTGCAATGGGTCCACTCAAATCACCTGCTCCATATGGTTTCCTCCTTTAATTTTTTCCAGAAATTCTAGGATACAACTAAAGATGATCAAACCCGGTTTGTTTCCGAATTTTTCCTAATAGGATCGATACTTAATTTGTTTCATACCATATTCTTGTCAGTGGAGCAAATCAGAGTTCGTCTCCCCATCAAGAGGTATATGACAAAACTCTTTAACTTTCTCCATTGTATAAAACTTCGTGATAGGTCACTAGCAATCTTTTTATACCGTTGGCTGATGACTGCGGTCTTTTATTTTTTTTTCTTTCTTTTCAGCCCCAACATGGCTCCCAGAATTAAGTGTTGATTCTCTTGGATCTAGATCCTTTATGGAGATGGGCTCTCCTTTCAAAACTTGCATGGAGACTATGGTCAAATCCTGATTCTCTATGGGATAAATTCCTCATTGATCAGGCCAACAGAACATGGCATATTTCCTCCCTTGATTCTTTCTTTCACCCATCTGATGAGGAAGAAATTCTAAAATCAAGCTGAGCTTATTCCCTCGAGGAAATCACCAGGTTTGGGGAGATTCAGGAAATGGGATTTTCTCAATGAAGACCACATATCGTCTTTTCTTGATTCAAATAAATGATACTACTTCTCAACAAGCATCACCATCTTGTCTTAGGCTCCGTTTAATTGTAAAGGGAATTTAAAGGGAAGGGAAGTAAAATTTTTATATTTTAAAAAGAAATGTTTATAATCGTTACCCCATATAATTGTATAAACTACTTAATTTTATTAACCATATTTAGTGATAATATATTTTACATGTAATTTTTATTTTACATATTATAACAAAGGGTTTTGGATACAAAGTAGAGTGAAATTTTATAACCAAATATGGAATGATTTGAAGTTAACATTGAAATCGCATGGGTAATGATTACATATATTTCTCTTTTAAGTATGAAAATTTCACTTCCTTTCCCTTTTATTCCCCGTACAACCAAACATAGCCTTAAGTATTGGAATCTCATCCTTGATATTGTTTGGAAAAGGATATGACAATGTTGGACACCGATGAAAATCAAATCACTAAATAAATAAAAGAAATTTGCAATAAAAACCTAAACATTGACAAGAACTCAGTCACAAAATTTTGGATCTGTAATGGACTAGATGATGCAATGGGAAAAAAAAAATTATTTAGGTATGCCTCCACTATCCTATGGAAGACAGCAGCAACATACCGCTTTTAAATAACTATAATCTAAAAACTGAAAGTCAAATAAATATGAAAAAAAAAATTATAAAAATAAAGGACTTATATAGCTTTCAAATGGCACCGATCTCACACTTATGGTATGCTCAGACCTGAGGTAGGAGGCAGATGCCTCTAGTACGGAGCAACTATCAGAACTCAGGGTTACTTGGCACGTTTTTCTGATTTTGTCTAGGAGGCTGATTTAGCGTAAGACCAAAGAGAAAGGACTGAAAAATCCCACCCTTAACCCATGCATGTGTATAGATATAAGGCAAGAAATGATGTAGAGGCTAATTGGTCAATGGCCGTAGTCTCGACATCAATGTGGAGACCGATGAGAACATGCACAAAAACGTCAACATGATCACAATTTTTTATTTCACACAGAATTTGATTGTGATAATTTTGCACGCCCTTTTGCATGCACACAGGCCACACGACGAGGCAACTTTGATTCTTCCATAAGAATGAGGAGACTTTTTTTTTTTTTTTTTTTTTTTTTTTACGACTTAAATTTTGTGACTATCTTTTAGACCACTTTCTTCACTCATTTTGAGCTGAACTTTCAGCAGTGAAATGACGAAGTGGGGCCCTTTTGTCACACGGGCCACCTCTCATAATCTGTTTTAGGCTGTGAAAACCTAAAACGTCAGCAGAAGCCACAAGGGTTACTTGAGAGGAGCAAATATTGGTAAATGACGGAGACCTATTTCTTCTTCCAATAAATGGGGCATTCTCATACATTAACCACATGAAATTTGAGCAGAATTTTCCCGGGTGACCCACCTAGAAGAGTTCTTTCAAGTGAATCAGATATCAGAAAAATGGCAGCCAAATGGGGCCTAAATCTTTCAAGAGTTGGACCACAAGGTTCGCTGCTCACATGCAAGCAAGCTTCAACCCAACTTTTGGCTAAATGGAAAACAGAAGATTAGAAAATCCAGGATTGCAAGGAGGGTGCACATACCACAATAGGATGCACGTTCATACATCATTGTTCCAAGTGGAAGAGATTCTAATCCAAATGAGCCTTCTTATAAACCTTCTCCATGAAATTTTATGCTCTTAAATCTAATATGAAGCTGTTGATGCTTATTGAAAACGAAAAAACGAAAAAACAAAAGCTGTAGACTGATGCAAACCCAGGTCAAAACAAGTCTTCAATGCATTGTGAGATTACAAACCAGAGCTGTAATAAATGCCAACAAAGAACCTAAGATTTCGTCCCGGGCCATAAAAAAGGAAATTCCTCCCGTAAGGCCCGGGCTATACACAAATACATGGCTAAAAATACATTAATGCAAAAATTATTAACCAAAATAAAAACACATGCACTAGCAACTGCCATTAGGGATTAGAGCTCATGCCCAGAAGACCAATAAAATCCCCCGAACCTTAAACAAAGATGTTACATTTTTCATTCCAAGAAGTTGCCAAAAGGAAACCAACTCATTCAACTTGCAAACACAAGACTCGGCTTGTTTCAAACAGACTAGGAAGTTTCTAGAAGGCGGTAGATTGTAATTTCTTGTTGCTTGAAATATCTTCTGTCTTCTTCATCCACAATGACAAGATTCAAATAATATTTCACACTAAATTTGTTGTTGATGTTGCGATATGTTGGTGTCAGTTCATACGGGCTTAGAAACAATCTGATTGGTATTGATTCTCCTGTAAAAGCATAAAAGACATGTATGAAAGTCGCTTGATGGGCAACACTAGGACCCATAAATGTAGCTACATTAGAGTCATATCAAGCAGAGCAGCAAACACGAGCAAGCATAGCCATACATAGATAAACATGCATAATTTAGGACCCACTGTCGAACATTGGCCGAATGACCTGAGCCATACACCTGTTAATGATCCAAACTATCTGATGTGGTTCAATTAGTTTTGGCCTGTCTGACCAACCCTTCCAGCTGCTAAAAAGATTGATGGATGGGGTGGTTAGGATCATCTAATCCAGACCAAATTTTCACCAATAGATCCAAGTGGAACACATCAAATGGCAGTCTTGACCCGCAAGTACATGTGTGTTGCTGGCTCAGTAATAGACTGCCCTATTGCTCTTAAATAATATAGACAATTCTAACCACCTCTCCACACAAGAAATATGACCAGTTCACAAAAGACACTAGAAGCATTTGAAATGTTATCAGATGTACTTAACAGAGCCTTAGTACACCACTGAACATACCTCTCACAGGAGCACCATCCATCAGCTCAAATTTTGCAAGGGTCTCTGTTTCAACATAAGTGTTGGGCCCTGATCCTGTTGATTCTCGGCGTCTGATCTCAAGCTCCATATTTTTAATCTTGATTCTTACAAGAAGAAAATATATTTTACCTATTATAACATCCTTCAGATGATACCTGAACATGATCGTCCAACAGCCATATAAAGAGAGCATATTAATTAAAGCAGTCAAAAAACCACCCCCTCACCCCC
>NC_056562.1:4215326-4216293 GCF_013358625.1 Macadamia integrifolia | reverse complement strand
AAAAAAAAAAAAAAAGAACCAAAAGAAATTACAGATATTATTGAATAAAAGAAACAGGATCTAGAAAAGGATAGAAAAACCAAACAAAAACTATATAATAGGATAAGTTCCAAAGGACTTACTTGCTTTTACCGTACTCAAATTCAATGTGTAGGCAATCTTCAATTCCAACTTCCATCTAAGAAGGCAGCAGATCACAACAATTTGCATAACTAAATTAATACCCAACTGGATGATTCATTTAAAGAATGAGTCGTAACAGCATGTGCAGTAATCATGAAATAAGCCCACTAATAGCAACTCTGTCCAATCATTCATCTGTGTTGTGGTCATAATCATACCTGATGCCAAGGCCTAAGATTTTAGTTGTTTTGTTTTCATGGGGTATTTTTTCATCTATTAAATTCTGAATCTCTTTGAATCTTTTTATATCTAGATTCTAAAGAGTACTTTCGTATTTACCTAGACCATCTAATAATGATGCTCCAAGTAGCTTCCAAGATGATGACAATAAGCATCTTGAGGGCAATTGGCCCAGACTCTTGAAAACACTTCCAGATGCCAAAATCAGGTCTTGGGAGCTTGTAAGTCTCATCTTTTTGTTATCCAATCTTGGCTCTGAGATGAACCCTCAGAATCAGAGCTTAGCTGAGGAGGAGAGGGACACATCTTCTAGATTGGATGACCTTATTAAGCAGGAAAAGAATTTCTTTAAGAAAAAATTCCAAGATTAAGTGGTTAATCATTGGGGACTCCAGCTTATTTCCAAAAGTCGATGAGAGCTAGGAAGAGTCCTAGTTCCATCTATTGCCTTAGAAACTTTTGAGTGCTCCTTTCTTTCAGATCCGGAAGAGATCAAATGTGGTTTTGTTTATCACTTCTCTAGTCAATTTATCCTTCCTCTCTCAATCCCATTGTTCCTCTTCCGAATGAGATTACTTTTACAAAGTCCCAAACCAACGCCCCC
>NC_056562.1:4211286-4215306 GCF_013358625.1 Macadamia integrifolia | reverse complement strand
CCCCCCCAAAAAAAAAAAAAAAGACCTAACAAGGTTTCTTCCATTTCTTCTGAGGAGGAGATTTGGGTTGCTATAAAATCTCATAAATCTGATAAAGCTCTTGGCCCTGACGGTTTTAGCTTCAGGTTTTTCCTTGCTACATGAGATATTGTCAAGGAGGATCTTATTAAAGCAGTCTGTAGTTTCTTCTTCAATACTTCAAGGATTAGAAGCATCAACCAAACTTGTATCTATTTTGTTCTTAAGCATGAGGGGGCGAATCTAGTTTCCTCCTTTCACCCCATTTCTCTTGCTAATCTTCTTTAAAATTTTATTGTGAATCATTACTAATAGACTAAACTTGGTTATTCATGCTCTTGTTAGCTATAATCAGGCTGTTTTCATCCCCAATAGGAATATTGCTAACAATATCCTCTTAGGTCATGAAATTGTTAGGAGTATTGATAGGAAAAATCTTTCTCCTTCTGTCCTCCTCAAATTGAATAGTCATAAGGCTTTTGATTCTATTAGATGGGACTATATTGGCTAGGTTCTTTCTAAGACGGACTTCCCTTCTATTTTCATCAATTGGATTTAATGTTGAATCACTTTTCTTCACTTCTCTGTGCTAGTTAATGGTTTCTCTCAGGGCTGAATACAAATTAGGTATCCTCCATGGTTGTCCTATCACTCCTCTGCTTTTCTCTATTGCTATGGAGGGTCTCTCCAAAATCCTTTCAATTAAAACTGAGAACTCCATCTAACCAATCCCTAAGTGCAAGGCCTTGAAGATCACTCACCTTTCATTTGCCAATGACCTTATGATCTTTGCCAAAGCTTCACTTACATCCGTGTCAGCCATTTCTAATGCTTTTTTCCTCCTCTGCTATGTCTGGTTTCTCTGTTAATCCCCATAAATCTCTTTCTTTCTTAGGGGGAGTTTCTAAGCATCTTATGGCGCAATTAAGTGGTATTTTGGGATTTCCTGAGGCCATCTTCTCGTCACCTACTTCGGGCTACCATTGGTTTCTTTGAAGCTTGCGACCCATTATTTTTCTCCTATCCTAGATAGGCTTCACAAGAGACAACTCTGGAAGAGTAACTTTCTTTCCTTCGCAGGTCAGCGGGAACTTATTAGATTGGTAATGCAAAATTCCTATATTAACTGGTCTAGGGTTTTCGATCTTCCATCTTTCATCTCTTCAAATATTGAATCTCATATGTCCTGTTTCCTTTGGAAAGGCCATAAATGTTCCAAATTCTCGCATCCAATGAGCTGGACTACGGTTTGTCTTCCAAAAAGGAGGGCGGTTTAGGTCTTCATAGAGTCAAGGAATCCAACATTACTTGTATAGTCAAGCTTATCTAGAATAAAGCATCTTACAAAAAAATAGAATTTGGGTTAATTGGGAGTAATCTAGATACCTCAAATATGATTCAATCTAGACTACTAATTGTCCATTGCATGCTTCTTGGGCCTAGAGGAAAATACTAAAGTATCGCATCTGGTGTATGAGTATATCCAGTCTTCTATTGATAATTGTTCTGACACCTTTCTTTGGCTTGATAATTGGCATCCTAATGGTGTGCTAATTTCTAAATACGATGACAAGATTAGACATGACGCTGGTTCAATAGGCTAGCAAAGATATCTTCAATTTTGAGGGATCGTATTTGGATTCCAGGCCCTGGAAATTCCCTTTCTCACACTAAGGTTTGGAGTAAGCTTCCTAGTATTCCTTTCAAGCCTAGAGGAAGTGGGGATTTGATCAGTGGGTTGCCAATTCTTCAATATATATATATATATATATATATGTGTATTTGTCATATATTCTTCTTCTTCTTAGAATTTGGTGAGATTTAGAGCTCCCATTGCTCCCTGGTTTAGAACTGGTTGGATTAGCTCTTCCATCCCTAAGCATTTCTTTACCATTTGGAAAGCTATAACCAACTTCCTCCCCAGTTAGGAGTTTCTTTTTCAAATAAAATCTATCCATACCTAATTGTTGTCTCTGTTGGAACTCCCTTGAAAGTGTGGACCATCTTTTCTTGTCCCTTCTCCAAGTTGGTCAAGAGTGGTATTCCTTTTAGATGTTGGCCTCTTCCCAAAGTTAAACCTTCCTTTTGATAGAGAATGGAGGTGGATCTTGAAAACCTTTAATGAAAAATCTTCCTGTGACACCCTCGGTAAGTTGGCTTGTAGTGCAATGATTCATCATATCTGGTGGGAAAGAAATAAAAGAAGATGGACTTCCTCCTCATGTTCAATTGAGAAAATCTAGGACAAAATTACCTTCAATATTAGAAATAAAATTTTCAAAAATGTGTTGTGTGCCCAAATACCGCTGGATATACTTTGCTTGGGATTTTCCTCTCTCCCAACCACTCTTAGTTTTGGTGTATCATCTCTGTTCTTTATTTCTCCCCTCCCCCTCTCTGTTTTTGGTGTTCCCCCTCTTTGGCTGATTGTTTTTGTCCCCCCGGGTTTTGATGTATCCATTTTAGTGATTGTTTTGTTCTCTTTATTAGGTTTTCTCCCCTTTGTCTAGCCTTCGAGTTTTTTTCTTGTGCTTTCCTTTTCTTTCTTTAATATATATTCCATTCATCTAAAAAAAGAAAAGGTTCTAGGAAGCATCTGGAAGTGTTTTCCCAGTTGTTCTGTGCAGCTTTTCTGCGAGCCCAGATACAATTAGAAATAAGCATCTTGCCTATTCTTGGGATCTTCCTCTTCTCTCTCCCAACTAGTTTTTTATTTTTTTTATGTATAATCTTTAGATCTTTGTTTCTTCCTTCCCTAGTGTTTTGATGTATCCCCACTTTTTTGCTAGTTATTTCTCCCCCATCCCCCTGTTTTTGATATATCATCCTTTTGATGGTTGTTTTGTTTCTTTAGTTGGGGTACTTTCCCTTGGCTAGCCTTCTTGCTATTGTGATGTATTTGTGATGCAAATAAATCACTTAATGAGCTTATTTTATTGCAAATAAGCCTTATGTTGGGTTATGTATGTGTTGGGCCTTTGATCCCATCGGTTTTCTTTGTAATGGGCCTAAAATATGGGTAGAAAGTAGGAAAACGGGATTTAATTCATTAGTTTAGTTGGAGTCCTGTTTTGAGTCTATTTTTGTTGTCATTTCAGTTTCCTAGTCAGTTTAGGTTTCCCAATTAGTTAAGGATTGGGTTAGGCCTTTCTTTTTTAGTGTTTGAGTCAGTTTTGAGTCTTCTATATAAGTTTGTAAGGGGCTACAACATTGAACACGAATTTGATTGAGTAATAAAAAAGAAAGCTTTATGCTGGAAAACAGCGAGATGCAATGCTGTGAAAGACAGCTTGGGTGAAATGCCCTAGGGAAGAGTGAGATGCTCGACCCAACCTATTCCCCTACCCCCATTCTTCATTTCATTCTCTTATTTCTGTTTTGTTCATACTATCTTATTTTTAGTGAATTTACTAAAGATCCTACCTGGGATGGGATCACTTGTGAACCAATCTTGCATTAATTTGTTTCCTTTTTGTCTTCAATATAATTTTCCATTCACCTAGGGGAAAAAAAAGGTTATGGAAGCATTTCTCTCGACCAGATATGAAGATTCACATCCCAGAATCAGAAACTTATTTGGCTGCAGCCATTTTCTTAGACCCGATCATGCACATCAGACAGAATATGCTTTTTCCACAACTTATATTAAGTCCCACAAAACACTGAATTTCTAGGATACAAAAGCAGGGCCTTGAAAATTTCAGATCCTAACATTGTTCTGCTTCTGATATTATTCTTCTGATTATGTACAGCTGTTTCTCCTAAAGTAAACACATTCATTATGACATAGAATCAAATTCTGCAACCATTTTTCATGGCAGATGGCAGGTACTGTGTTCCATTGTTCTGGTTAGAAATGTCTCCAAGTCAACTTCCTTATTTTTTGGGGGTGGGGGGCAGGATATGTGCATTGCAATCACATGTACTTAAATATATACCAAATAAATTTAGTAGCATGAGTTTGGGCCTCTTTTTTTTTCTTTCATTTTTTTTTTTTTTTTT